>NC_051280.1:762063-944563 GCF_015220745.1 Sebastes umbrosus | reverse complement strand
AAACAGGCTTTCCAACCATGTAAAATACAATGACCATTAGCATTGTAACAACAGAGAAATAATCCACCAAACACAAGTTTCCAAACTTTGTTTTTCCAGTATATATATATATATATATATATATATATATATATATATTAATATAATTAAGCTGGGGCAACCCAGCCCTGCTCTGCAAATGCCTCCAACCAACACGCCCCTAAATCAGTCCACAGTTATGATTACATTTCTATCACAAATACAATATATACATATATATATATATACATATACTTTTGCACTTACTGCGAATTTCAGGACGTTTGATGCCTCTGGTCCGTCGAACTGGAAATTTTTAAATTCTGGGAAGTCCCCGGTGGCCCCATTGCTCCTGGGAGCAAACCTCCTGTACTGTTTGTGCTGGGTGTCGGGGTCCACGTGGACGGCGTAGTCGCTCATGCTGTTGCACACCCCCTCCAGGAGCTCGCTGAGGTGAGTCTCTGAGCGAGCGAGAGGTACCTGGCCACACAACCGAGAGAGAGGAGGAGAACATGGAGAGCAGATGTTGAGCTGTTTGGTGGGTTCTGGTCTGGTCACATGACATTCCTCTCATCTTCCCAATGTTTCCTACACTAACTCAACACATGCCTCTGAAAACACGCGTAGGCCAAGCTGGAAATATGGTTAAAAAATACATTTCCAAATCTGAGATGGCAACTGTGTCACTGCCATGGCAACCAAATAAGACAACCGGTTAGCTTATCGTGAGGAAAACAAAAAGTCTCTCTGAACCCGTCTGACGGTGACAGTCGTCAGTGTGGGTCGCCCCGGTGTCAGCTGTGTTACACCACAGGGCTCTGTGGGGGTCAGCAGGGTGACCTCTTGTTTCCGCTGTGATTCTCCGTCGTCACTAACAAACCTCACCCTCCAACTCTGACTTTTAACCTGCACACATACCCTCCCCACCTTTCCATCCGAACTCCACCGTCCTCTTCCTGTCCCCCCTTTGAGGACAAAACAGTGAGGCGGCGGTGTCTAGACGGGTCAAGACAGGTGCAGCACCCTCCTCCCACCATCCCCAGAAGGAGATTGGGTGACAGGGGTGACGCCTGGGGGATGAGGGGGCGAGGACAGGCGGTGAAAAGGGTGAAAGGGGTGTGTGTTGGGGGGGGGGGGGGGGGGGGAGGGGGATGTGCTTTTTACACCTCCAAGCAGGCTGGAAAAAGCCAAAGGGAGGGGTTGGTTTCCTAGGAAGGGTCGGGTCGGTGGAGGAGATGGGAGAAGCCTCAACAGAAGCCAGGTGCAGCGTAAACACCGCTGCACTGCTTCAGCAGCTTCAGCTGCTTCTCTTTGGCCCATTCATCCCCCCCATCCTCCATGATCAAAGGAGGAAATCTTCCTTGTCTTCTTTGGTCAAAAGGTGGCGGGTGTGTGTGTGTGTGTGTGTGGGGGGGGGGGTTATGGGGTACTGCACAGAGAGGAAGAGGGGAGGGTTGGAGGGCATCTTGCAGATGAACTGGATTTTGTAACAGTGTCGATATATTATTCCCTGTCCCTCTTTTGTCTCTTTTCAGAACACTACACTACACTACTACACTACTACACTACACTAATACACTACTACACACACACACACACTTCAAGATGTCACAAAGTGACAAAGGGCCTCTCCGCCATCTGTTTTCCTTCCTTTGCGTTCCCTATTTTTTCCTCCTTCATAGTGACAGTGAGTCGCACCAATCACTGATCCCTCCGTCTTTAAGGCCCTCCCTACCTCTTTGACTTCTGATTCATTCAGCAGAAGATCCCTTGAGCTTGACAACACTGTTGTGCTGAGGAGGAAGGAAGTTAGCCGGTGAACAGAATATGTTACAGCACGGGGCCAAAGGTCGGAGGGCGAGCACCGACGGATGTAGGTCACGCAGGCCAATGACGATGAGGTTCACCTATCAATCAAAATCTGCTTGTGATGACTTTGACACCAGTGGCACCATGTCATCCACTGAGTGAGTGAGATTAGTGATCATGTCTAGTCTGGCATATTTGTGGGACAGATATAGATGGGGCCAATTGTTTTCATTATCTACTGATGTGCACGTGACTGTCACGATCAATCAAGCAGTCATTTGGTCTCAAAATGTGTAAAATGTCTTATCGTTAAAAAGTAAGAGAAGCATGAAATGAGCACATCTGAGCGGCTGGAACAGGACAACTATACAAGCCATGGATCATCTTTACTCAAGGTCTGCTCACTCACTTTGATTTAAGCTTTCAACCACATCTTATGGTCTTCATCAGCAGATGGAGTTTGCTCATTAGTCATGGAGATGGCTTAGCAGCCATTATTCAGGTCTCACTTTTTTATTCATATTATTTTTCATGAATTGAGTTTATTTTGTCAAACTATAATTTCTACGGTCAAGACAGAATTTTCAATAGGTTGTACTTGACATCCGATGTTCTACTTAAACTACCCAACAATGCTTTTCATTGGGTTCCTTCTATTCTGGGATGGTTTGGTTCAGCTATCCCTTTGGCTGATTTATTTTTATTAAAAGGTCAGATCTCAAATATATAAAAATATGCATTTTCAGTTCTCATGGTGAGTATGATTACAGCCTCCAAATTTATTTTTGGAAATTAGCTAAAGCGCCAGATTTGGAAGATTAGGCAAATAAAATGGAAGAGAGAGCACTAGTTTGATTTGGTAGTTTATAATTTGTTATATCAAAATAAGTGTATAGATATATGTACAAATAAAAATAACTAAGTATAACTAAGAACCTCTTGTGAATGTTCATTGTTGACTGGGTCTTCCATGTCTTGTATGTTTACTCCTGTGAAAAATACTCTATTACAAAGGAATAAATACAAAAAAGTGTTAATCAGCAAAATGTAGATATTAAGTATCAAAAGGAAAATTAACCTTTTCAAAGATTTATATTATGATATATGATGATATTTTATTATCGATGCATCATTATGTAAGTATCATTCACATAGAGACTACTTAGTGTTTATAGTGTTTCCATCTATAACAATGCATCATTTCTATAATAAGACAGCTAGTACTAAAGCTGCCAAGTAAATGTAGAGTCCTCCTTTTGCTTAATAAGCAGATCAAATCATATGATGATCAGACTATATAGGAACAGTGGGACATCACATCACTGCTCAGAGGTGTCTTTTCTCATCATATATATGTATCTGATGATATGGAGTTTGAAATGTAAACTCAAACTAAACCCCATTAAAAAAAGGACACCTCCCACTGCCCGACAATAAAACCACGTCGGTCCATCTCAGCCCGTGCTCGGGTCGGAGTCTTTATCATGCCATGCTACAAAATGGTTTGGAATTAAACCCCTTCCTTGCCAGTCGGAGTCTTGTGAAAGGGAGCTGTCAGTCACAGTGTTGTTTGAAGAATGGGGTTGGGGGGCGGAGGTGGTGGTGGGGGGAAGAGACCGGTTGGGCCAGAGAATAGGCTTCTCAGGGATGCTATCCTCCATTCAATTCCCATTGGATAGGGAGCCATTATTGCACCACTGTGGACAGGGGCCTTTCAATTTCATTGTTCTGGTGTTATGGGCCAATGAAGACCCATAAATTAATAATAATAATGATATTGTCATGAAAGCAGCGAGTGGAAGGAGAAGCTGAAATGTCATTTTGACCATTATGCCATTTAAAGCATGGATTAGTGAATAACAAAGTCCATGATAAAGGTTTGATGATAATAATATCACTTCATTATGACAAGAGAGAAATATTGAAGCAATTTGCAATTAGCTGGCAATTCTGTATGTAAATAATATGCATCTGTAGAATAGCATTAAATCATAGCCTAGAGCTGGTTAATGTCATTAGGAAGAGGATGGAGAACAGGTGATGCCAGGGACAATTCTTAAAAGCAATAGGGCAACATTTTGGGGAGTAAGCTTCTTTTTTCCCATGAGTTCAATGAGAAGATCAATATGATCCAGAGTCAGGGCGTGGTTAGCTTAGCTTAGCATGAAGACTTGAAGCAGGGGGAAACTGCTAGCCTGGCTCTGTCAAAGGGAAATCAATAATTGTAGTAGTAGTTTTAGGAGGAGTTAAGTGCTGGAATATTTCTCAGGGCCGTTGGGATCTTGAGGAACAGTAATGATCCTCTGTACAAGTTCAAAAATAGACCTACTAGACCTCTAAGGCTCACTGATTAACATGCTGTATGTAGTTCATCCTGTTTGATCCATCCACAAACAGCAATAAAGAATCTCTCTCTGGACGAACAACAGTGACTGTGTGCAGCTCCCTGACGTCTCGTCATCACAGAGAGGTTGTCAGGTTTGGTACCATCATGCCTGCAGAGATCAAAACTCACCGACCGTATTTGGCTACCCACTACATCTGGAGTCTACAGTATACTGGGATACACTACATCCGGAGTCTACAGTGTACTGGGATACACTACAGCTGGAGTCTACAGTGTACTGGGATACACTACAGCTGGAGTCTACAGTGCACTGGGATACACTACAGCTGGAGATTACAGTGTACTGGGATACACTACAGCTGGAGTCTACAGTGTACTGGGATATACTACAGTTGGAGTCTACAGTGTACTGGGATACACTACAGCTGGAGTCTACAGTGTACTGGGATACACTACAGCTGGAGTCTACAGTGTACTGGGATACACTACAGCTGGAGTCTACAGTGTACTGGGATACACTACAGCTGGAGTCTACAGTGTACTGGGATAAACTACAGCTGGAGTCTACAGTGTACTGGGATACACTACAGCTGGAGTCTACAGTGTACTGGGATAAACTACAGCTGGAGTCTACAGTGTACTGGGATACACTACAGCTGGAGTCTACAGTGTACTGGAATACACTACAGCTGGAGTCTACAGTGTACTGGGATACACTACAGCTGGAGTCTACAGTGTACTGGGATACACTACAGCTGGAGACTACAGTGTACTGGGATACACTACAGCTGGAGTCTACAGTATACTGGGATACACTACAGCTGGAGACTACAGTGTACTTTAGGGCCAAATGAGCTCTTTACACAGTGCTTTGGGACAAATGGGAGCCTCTTGCCTGTTTATGGCCAGCTCTTTACGTTGTACACAAACCAACTAGCTGACAGTTTGGAACACTTCCTTTAAGTTTAGCAAAACTTGTAGTACAGTGACAGCGAGGGTTCACCACAGGAGCAATTATGAACTGGAAAAGGAGGGAAATTTAAATATAAAGGACGTAGCTGTAGGTCCTACGTCATGGGGGAGTTTTATGTCAATCAGAATATAAACGGCTGCATGTAAACGGGAATAGTGGAATATTCATTTAGTAGGAGGATTATTTTTTTAGGAAAAAGGGCAAAAAACTGAATATTTTGTGCATGTAAATGTAGTCAGTGACATGATCCCTCACAGAATTCCAGGACATAACTCCCCTTAAAACCACAAACTTTTTTACATTTCTGTTTATGGATTTAACAAACACAAATGGGGCATGCTGGCAGCAGAATCGTTGTGATGTTTATTGCAGAGGCCTATTGCATGTCATCTCTCTCTTGAACTATTCCTTTAAGAACCCAGCAGAGAGAAAAGACAAAACCTCTCTGGATTAAAAAACAAAATCATTAAACTCACATTTCTGGATCATGATACTATGTGTCACTGTGTCACTGTGTCAGCGTGTCATTGTGCATCCTCTCATTCTCAATGCATGACTTCCAACCGGTCACCATGAGATCAGCTCATCGCTCCAACTAAGTTCAATGTCTTTGGAGGCCTTAAATGTGTCATTGTTGCAGCAGGCAGGTTTAACTTTTGTGCCACGGAGCAGCCCCATGCCCCCAGGAAGTCCTACTGTGAGGAGGCCAAAGAGCAGAGAATTAAAACCTGCAAATCCTCCTCACTGATGGCATCTAAGCTGTGACATCCCTCCCTCTCCGATTCACACTAGGTCAAAAGCTGCTGAAAAGGAGGGAGCCGGGAGGGCATGGGATCAAGGTTTGGCTTCTTCTCTGGCTCAGTAACATTTGATTGACCAAACAATGCAACAGGTGGAGGTTAGTGTCAGCTAAGGGCAGAGGAGGAGCTCATCTCTGGAGGAACCACACTATCCTGGCCTGGTGGCTACAGCACGATAACAACCCAGAAACACTGGTCTGGGTTGTAGTTAGGGTCTGAAATGAACTGTTTTCACTTCTTGTCTCTGTGGCATATTTTTTTGTCTGTCTTTAAATTTAATCTGCTACTTTTGAAATCCATGCGCTAAGTGAAAGAATAACATTTTAGATCTGATGTCATTCAGTGTTCGATATATTTTACATAAAAAACATCAAACATTAAAACATTATATGCATGTTAAATTACAGTGTTTGAATTACACCGTGGAGGGAGGGTAGTGCACACAGTACTGTACTTTGTTATTGTCATCTATAGTGGTTATTTGCATAAAAACAGACAATTCAAATGATTATGATTATTTAAATATTTGCTTTGATTAAAAAAAATCTTGGAGTTGTTATGAAGTTAAAAGGGTCATACTTCCCTTATCTATTTTATATTGATGTGAAAACATCTCCTTCAAACTGGATTTATTCAAGTTTCTCGCCAAAAACTACATTTTACGAGATTACATTTGTACACATCATGATAACATTGTAATTAACCTTCACTCAATAGTCCTTTTTCCTGAGCCAACTTTGAACGTCTCATAATAATAACTGAAATGCACCTCCATTAACGTTAGTAGCTCAGTCAGGACTGTGCTGCTAACGGCTGCTAACAGCTAACGTTACTAACTCTCCTCCTGCTGATTTCAACACGGGTTTGTTGTTCAGAATGCAGCGTTATCAGGGAAAGATAGGGAGCGTCCCCTCAGGTTTAGTAGTGCCATGCTGTTGAGCGCTTTTTTTTCTCTCTGCCTAGTCTCTGGTCCCAAACAAACTGAAACATGATCCAGCGTAAGTATGCGTCATTGTGCAGCGTAACTGTGGGAAAGCATCAATAAGAGGAATCAATAGTCACGGAAGCATGAGATGCCAACAAAGCGGACAACTACTGTTCTCTATTGTATTCCCTGCCTGCCAAAGTGGCGGGTGTCCTGATGATTTCACCCGCCAATGCCGACAATTTACCCACATTTTCCGGGTGCTAATTTCAGACCCTGGTTGTAGTGATACGTTCAAAGAAACATTCTCCACTGTTGGATAAGTAAACCAGAGTGTCTGTCCATCAGAAAGTCAGAGAACACATTTTTAAGACCAAATATAAAGAAAGAAAGTAAAAATCATGGAGTAAGGGTTCAGTTGCCAAGTTGCACAACAATTCTAGTATTACATAATAATATTAACATGGGGTCTGTAGGAAGGCTTACATGAATCAATGTTTGTTCTTGTACATTTGGTTCCAGTACTGTTACATTAGTCACTTCAGTTTCTATTAGAAGTACAGCAAGGTCCATGTACAGGAGAAGTACTACAGTCATTAGAAGTACAGCAAGGTCCATACAGGAGAAGTACTAGAGTCATTAGATGTACAGCAAGGTCCATACAGGAGAGGTACTACAGTCATTAGAAGTACAGCAAGGTCCATACAGGAGAAGTACTAGAGTCATTAGATGTGCAGCAAGGTCCATACAGGAGAAGTACTACAGTCATTAGATGTACAGCAAGGTCCATACAGGAGAAGTACTAGAGTCATTAGATGTACAGCAAGGTCCATACAGGAGAGGTACTACAGTCATTAGAAGTACAGCAAGGTCCATACAGGAGAGGTACTAGAGTCATTAGATGTACAGCAAGGTCCATACAGGAGAGGTACTACAGTCATTAGAAGTACAGCGAGGTCCATACAGGAGAGGTACTACAGTCATTAGAAGTACAGCGAGGTCCATACAGGAGAGGTACTACAGTCATTAGAAGTACAGCAAGGTCCATACAGGAGAGGTACTACAGTCATTAGAAGTACAGCAAGGTCCATACAGGAGAAGTACTACAGTCATTAGAAGTACAGCGAGGTCCATACAGGAGAAGTACTACAGTCATTAGAAGTACAGCGAGGTCCATACAGGAGAGGTACTACAGTACCACAGGTCAGTATAAATATAAAAACCCGAAGAATTCCCACACTGCAGAGTTTACGTTTTTAGCAGAGCGATAAAGTATCTCCTCTTCATTCGTCGTCATTTTGACAGAATCACGAAGACGAGACGTGCGCTGGCTTGTGGTGCGTTTACTTTATAGTCTGTTTGTGGCGCGTGTACATGTCACGTCTGCGACAAGCTTTATTTACTGCGTGCAGGAGAACACAAAAGAGAAATAGCTAAACCAAGAGCTAAATGACATTGTTGTTGTTAAACACGATATATCGTGGCTGGATTATTTACATGATATTACTATTTTCATGTTTTTAATACCGCGATTACTGAGACACCCCTAAATGAAACGTATATGGTTCTGTTGCTGAAAGGGGTGCTCCACTAATGGTCAGTTGACTCAACCCTAGATAAGACTGTTGTCTGTCTTCTGACAAGTCTGAGAAAAGCTTTGCTGTTTCAATTTTGACCTTTTAAACTGACACAAAACTGTTTCTTCAGTGAGTCACCAAATTTGATGGAAGTGCAGTATTAATTGATTGGAGTACTTTTTGTTGAAACATCTTACTCTGATAAAATCAGCTCTGCTTCTTCTCCTTGTAGGCTGTTGAGGGTCGGTGTAAAATCACAGCTCCACAAAGAACATATCATGTTGTTTATGACTCATGTCTTACATGCCTGAAACATTTCCTGTGTTCAGTATATACAGCAATAGCTGCTGCTGTATGTGGTGTGATGTCTTTGTGTGGTCTCGCACCAAATAATAAAATGTGGGATCAATACAAGGTGCATTACCATGAGCTGTGTTCTGACATGTGGATTTGCTCTTTAGAGCAGTTTCAAAGTGTCCTTTATAGGGATGTCCATAATTAACCGTTTAACTGTTAACCGCCATTAAGCATTTTAACCGATTAACGCTATCGGTTAAAACGGTTAAAAGAAATGTTAACAATTAACTCAAAAGCTGAGCGGCTCAGAGGAGCGGCTCGTCACTTTAAGGAGAAAAGCTGGTCCACCTTAACAACCCACCTTAAAAGGCGGAGCCAGAGTTGCAGGATACAGGAAGTTGGCTCCGGTCTCCAGCTCGCTTGAGCGGAGTGGAGGAGTTGTAATTTCGTAGTATTTATTCACCGACAAATAAACTGTACACACACTGCTACACCTACGTTCACAGCTAGAACGCCACCAACAACCTCACACTCACCGCCAACACAAACACATGGTCTGTTGGAAACTCACTAAAGTTCCGCCGGGCAGACACACAGCTGACAACCTGCTAAACTAAACTAAATGTGCGGTGGAGACTTTTACTGGGAAAGTGGCTGCATGTCTGCGACACTACACGCAGCACCGTAGCTGCTAAGTTAACGCTCCCGGACGGTGAACTGGGGACTGCCGTCAACCAATATCTGTTGTGCTCCTGCAGCTGGTACGAGGCACAATATCTTGTCCGTTAATGGTTAATAATCGGTTAACGAGGGTCGATTATCGGTTAAGAACATTTTTCAAAATGAGCATCTCTAGTCCTTTATAATATGTTACATACGCATCATTTTGTGAGCATGTTAGCATAATCTTTGGCTGTTTGAGTTTACAGCACTCAAACACACACAGTCAAACACACACACAGACACAGCTAGGGGGCAAATTAAATGAAATCTAAGCAGAACCCACGAGGGGCATAAGAAGAGTAATTAGCATTCATATCTAAATTAATCCACTTTTAGACAACTGCTTAATGAGAAGCCAAGAATGACACAGATAAGCTGCATTACTAG
The DNA here is from genome assembly GCF_015220745.1 of Sebastes umbrosus. Taxonomy (NCBI): domain Eukaryota; kingdom Metazoa; phylum Chordata; class Actinopteri; order Perciformes; family Sebastidae; genus Sebastes; species Sebastes umbrosus. The sequence goes on along the minus strand of NC_051280.1, from coordinate 934,707 downwards.
CACCATGAAGGACACTTAGATTTGGATGACATGAATGCAGCATCCATCATGGAGACTAAAAATAGCTCCAACCACCACAAGGGCTGGTGTTCAAATGTGTCAGATACTTTTGTCTTATGAGATAAATAAAGCCTCTTTATGCAGCATGGAGTCCTGGCTTTTTGTTGGTGTCATTTACAACCCAAGTATTATGACCTAAGATATTGTATTTCATCCATCCATTTACTTCCACTTATCCTGGGCTGGTTCACGGGTGAAGCAGGCTAACGTTTTCCAGCTCTTCTTGGGGGACCCCGAGGCGTTCCCAGGCCAGATATGTAATCTCTCCAGCGTGTTCTGGGTCTTCCCTGGGGCCTCTTACCAGTTGGACATGCCCGGAAAACCTCCAAGGGGAGGCGTCCAGGAGGATCCTGATCAGATGCCCCAACCACCTCAGCTGGCCCCTTTCGACGTGAAGGAGCAGTGTCTCTACTCCGAGCTCCCTGCGGATGTCTGAGCTCCTCACCCTCTCTCTAAGGCTGAGCCCAGCCAACATACGATGGAAACTAATTTCAGAGCTGGGAATTGAACCGCCAACCTTGTGGTTAAAGGACGACCACTCTACCCACTGAGCTACGGATGTCTTGTTACAGCGACCCCGGTACCCCATATTCCCGCAATACCCCCCACAGTACTTCCCGGGGGACACGGTCGTAAGCCTTTTCCACGTCCACAAAACACATGTAGACTGGATGGGCAAACTCCCATGACCCCTCCAACAGCCCCGTGAGGGTAAAGAGCTGGTCTACTGTTCTACGGCCAGGACGAAATCTGCATTGTTCCTTCTGGATCTGAGGTTCGACAATCAGTCGGAGCCTCCTTTCCAGTACCCTGGAAGAAACTTTCCTGGGGAGGCTGAGTAGTGTGATAGCCCGGTAATTGGAGGACACCCTCCAGTCCCCCTTTTTAAAAATGTCCCCGAGCTTCACGGGACACTGAAGAAGCATGTCAGCCAAGACAGCCCAACAATGTCCAGAGCCTTCAGCATCTCAGGGTGAATCTCATCCACCCCGGGCGCCGTGCCACTGAGGAGCTTTTTGACTACCTCAGCGACCTCTGCCAGGGATAAAGTCTCCCGTCACGGGCTAGATGTTCTAAAGCCTGAAAACAGAGCCATGAGGAGGAGCAGACGTCTAGTTTTCTCTCAGAACACTTGAATTACAATATACTGAAAGGTTATTATGGGATTTTTGCCAAATGATGCCAAAAATATGCTGCCTAGTGAAGCTTTAAGTAAAAGTACAAATGTATTGGCATCAAAGTATACTTAAAGTACCAAAAGTAAAAGTAGCCTACTCTACCATGCAGAATGACCCATTTCAGAATAATTAATGATATCATTGTATTATAATTATTGATGCATTAATGTGTTCATCACTTTAATGTTGCAGCTGGTAGAGGTGGAGCTCATGTTAACTGACTGATCATTGGTGTGGCTCGTAGTAAACCTAGTGGAACCAGATATACAGTGATGGTGGTTGGACAACTAACTGGACCACTGCTGCTGATAGGATGGAGATATGACGCCGGGTCGCGGTGCAGAGTATCGGCTCTTTGCTTCAGTGACAGGAGGATTCACAGTAACGTTAGGTCAGAGGTAGAGAATGGTGTCTCCTGTCACTCACTGCAGAGCCTAATGATCATTTAACATGAACACTGAACCTCCATAGAATGCTCACCCAACTTTGGCACATTTCACTGTTTATTGATAACTCTTGAAAAATCATTTTGTAAACCCATTCATATATAGAGATATATATCATCTAAAGAATTCAAATATAGATCATTTGGCCCTTTCGTCCAGCCCTCTTGTCTAACTTTCACACACCAGTGAGTGCAGCTATCAGTGATTAAAGCCCAGGAAATCAATGGCAGAGCTGGACACCTCATGATAGCCTGGTCTCTGGGCAATAGAGGATGTCCAGGTTCCAATGGGATGTGACCTCATTAGACCAGGAACAATAACCTGGATCCATAGTCTCACTGTGTGTGACACACACACGCACGCACGCACGCACGCACGCACGCACGCACGCACGCACGCACGCACGCACGCACGCACGCACGCACGCAGAAAATGTCTCCTTTCACTACTGATCAAATGCCTCTTACAGTGATTTAGTATTGCTCTTCCATAATGTTGGGAACTCACAAGAACTGACATTTCCCATAATGCAACTACGCATCTTTCATCGGACCTTCCCGGTATGTTAAACACCTACAACTTTCAAACTCCACACCTAAAGTTTATAACACGTTACGAGCTGAGATAACCCAGGTGACATTGCTATGACATCATCGTTTGTCAGACTTGAAAAAGGTCATCATCATACAACGCTTTTCACAGGCTTAATGGGACTGCACTGTAGGGACACTCTCCAGCCAATCAGAATCGAGAATTCTACACATTTGAAGTCATTTGATGGGTGATAATGATAGCAGAGGAATTAGCTATAGTTATTATGCTAAGTAGGTAAGGGTGATTATTGTGGGAATGCTGATTCAGCATTCCCAGTATTGTTCTTCTAAGGTTTATTCAACTTCTTCAATCAATTATTTCTTCTGTACGTTTTTTGGCCTTTAACTAGTCCTGCATACTTTCAGCTACAGAAACCGTTCAACTATCAAAATATTCAGCTCTTTAAGGACATTAGTGCTATGACTTGGCTTGTTTCAACTATTTATACTTTTTAAAATATTAAGCTTTTTCCAAATTTGTATTACAACGTAACTCAATGGAGAAAATCTTCAAATCCTCTTAAACCTACTCCACTTTGAAATGCTACTGCTTCCGCATACTTTCAGCTACAGACTTCATTTAAACTTTAAATGGGTTACAAGTCTTTGAACTATTCAGCTATGATTCAGCTTTTTGATAACTTTTACAGTTTTTCATTTATCGCAGTTTACGTTTTATGAAATTTTCAGACCATTTCAGATTTTATAATGGGTGTGTATTGCGTGGGTCGTTAAGGGCTAGAGTGTGTGACATCATCGTTAGAGTGCGGGAAAGCTTTGAAATCTTTTGAAAATGTTCAGAACAAATTGCTCCCTAGCCCACAATTTTCACTCTTCATAGATAATTTTTCCATCAAATTGTAGGAAATTTTGTGCCGGTCGCAGTCATGTAGCTATGGAATCAGTCGGACTTACACATTCGTCTCTAGGGTCCCAAAAGTGAGAGTAAGTCCAACAAGCCGCTCCAGAGAGAGCAATGTTAAATCAGACGGGAAATGTCTGAAAGAAAGTTGACAATGGCACTTTTCTAACCTGCTCCCATGATCCCATTTTTGACTCCACACACAAAAAAATGACATCAATGCGTTCGGCAGAGCTGCTTCTCTCTGACGATGACATTATTTTGCCGATTGGACTCACGTTTTTTGTCTGAGAGACACTTTTATGACATGTACAGTATGTCCCTGGTTAACTCCTATTATAAACTGTCTCATTGAGGGTGCTTAGCAGTGTGGCCATCACCTCGGCAACGTTTGATTGCTGCTAGACAGCTGATTCACATTAGCTAATCAGAGCAGGCTGACTAACACACACACACACACACACACACACACACACACACACAGAAGGTAACTGTATCTTAAAGGGACTATTTGTAACTTTCAGAAATGATTGTTAACAGCGACACCTGTGGCCGTGAAATCAACGAAAGTCAGCGTCGAGCTTGCTCGCTCTAAATATATCTGAACGAGCATCGCTCAACACAGTGAGGCTACACACGTCAGCTAAAACGGACTATCACTCTATATTTCACCTGCTTGGCAGTAATGTTAGCTGACCAGACGAAGGTCTCTCCATGAACATGATTTAGATCTGATCCTAGTGTTGTTTTTTCCTGCCTCAGCGCAGCGGGGCTCTGCAGCGAGTAACTTGCAGCGAGAAGCGTTGTCGTCTCGGTAACGAGACGACAACGCTTCTCTCTGCAGAGCCCCGTCACATCACAAGGCACGGGAAACCTCCGTTGGTCTGGAGGAGCTGCAGCATTTATTTCTGCACAAACTGAACATTCACTAGATATTCTCAGAGCTAAACTAACTCTTCTGCAGTGTGGAGTGAGCGTGCATTCATGTCTAGAGGTGGAGCAAGCTGAGCGAGAACACACGTTCTGTCTGAGTGAAGGCAAGCAGGCAGCGGAGCAGAGTACAGCGGACACACGCGAATGCGCACATGCGAGTCCGCATGTGTCCCGACCCGGTACATTTATACGCTTAAAAAGTTATAAAACAGTCCCTTTAACAAGGAACTCAGGACAAGTTTTTTTCTCAAAATAAAATCTCTATAGAGTAACTCTATTTACTATATTTTGTCTAACGACTTACAGTTTTAAAAGTTCTAGCTGCTACTACTACTACAACTATTGCTACAACTGTTGCTGCTGCTACTACTACTACTACTACTACTACTACCACTGCTGCTTCTGTTCCTACTGATTCTACTACTACTACAGCTGCTGCTCCTTCTGCTACTAATACTACTAGTGCTGCTGCTCCTCCTGCTACTACTACTATTGCTACTACTGCTTTTGCTACTAATAATACTACTACTACTATTATTACTACTGTTACTGCTACTACCAGTGATGTTACTGCTACAACTACTGCTACTACTACTGCTCCTGCAGCTGTTCCTGCTGCCTCAACTACTACCACTACTACTACTCTTACTACTACTACTGCTGCTCCTTCTGCTACTACTACTACTATTACTATTACTACAACTCCTACTGCTACTTTCCACCCAAATACCACTTTCTGTGTAACAACTTATAGATTTTAAAGGTTCATTCAGTGAAAATACTAATTCTGTCCAAGCACTTATAGTTTTAAATGTTTATTTCACCCAAATACTACTCTCTCTCTGTTTGTGTTTAGCAATGCAGTTCATCTGTCTGATGTACATACAAAGCATTTCTTCTTTCCGCCTATTCAGGAAAATTCAAATTTACCAATTTTGACAGTATTACAGTTTAGCTTCCAGCTTTTCTAGCAATGTATTTCAGCTCTTAGCTTCTTTAGCTGATGCAGTTCAGCTTCCAACTCTGCCAGTTGTACATTTCATCTTCTAGGGTTTTCAGCAGTGCAGTGCAGTGCATTTGAGCTTTAACATTTTTAGGCAAGTCATTTCACATTTCTGCATTTTCAGCAATGCTTTGCAATAAATTTCAGCTGTCAGCATTCCCACGCATTTTCAGCAGGAAATGCATTTTCTAGTTGCTTATAATAACCAAAATATGGGGATAATAACTAATGACATATGAATCACTAGATGATGAAATACTAAACAGTTGATCCTGAATACATAAGCAGTTAAAGATAATAGATGGATGGAGGGATGGATGGATGGATTGATGGATGGATGGAGGGATGGATTGATGGATTGATGGATTGATTGATTGATGGATGGATGGAGGGATGGATGGAGGGAGGGATGAATGGAGGGATGGATGGATGAATGGATGGATGGTCTGTATCACATGATATGTTTTTACAAAGCTACAGTAGAATTCTAAATGATTTTTGATTATAATTATTGCCGTTTGTTTTAGTTTTTCACCGAATGTACTAAAATGGTATGAATCCTCTATAGTAACCAAACCAAAGTTCTCCTGTATGCTAACATTGTATAAACCATACCAGATGTCATTCTGACCTCCATTTCTTTCTGTTGATGCAAGTTTTGTTGTTGTTTGTGTTTTGTTATTTGCAGCATGTGTGGATATTAGGGGTGGATCGGTTCACAAAATTCACGGTTGGGTTCATATCCCGGTTTTGGGGTCACGGTTTGCGGTTTGGTTCATTAATGTTACAGCGAGGAGGTCATGTTCTGATTTCAACATGCTTTTCATTTATTTGGCAAAAATAAGTTAACAAATGTTTGCCTTAACAAAAGTATGGCTTCCATAAGGAACATAAACACTTCTTCATTGTCAAATCTTAACTGAAAGAAAAGGTCTTCTACAGTCATTAGTGCAAACAAAAAATGCAGTTTTGTTATTTTCATATAAATATGATGTAATTATAGACTAAGGCCATCAACATCAATTGAAGCATAAGCTCAAACAGAACTATACTAAAAAGAAAAAGAACAGTATAACATATGTCTCTATTCCCTGATTATTAGCTCTTAATTGAAAGATTAGTTTTTCCACTCACAAAGTGCAGTATTTGGAGGAATACGGTTGGATTTCTGTACCACTGTGTTATTTAAAAATAATTAATTACTATAAAACACATTACAGGGATTGTGCTGCTGGAATTACTGTGTTGCTGAAGTGTCGGCGAGAGGGAATATTATAGCGCGGCTCAAGTAACGTAACGTTAATCATATGCTGAAATCCAGCGTCCTCCACGACTGCATAAGGCTGCATATCGTTCACTATAAACCTCCCCGATGCTGTAGTCATGTTTTTTGCCCTGTCTGAGTCTGAGTCTGAGTCTGAGTCTGCATGTAGAGGCTGTTTAAATGCTGCAGGGAGAATGCACCGCTGCTCTTTCCAACCCGACTCTCTCCTCCTTACGCTAACGACGGACACACCGGAGTGTTGCCGCTAGCATAAACCACACGTGTTGCACAGGGCTCACACAGTCACCGTTTTATCCACCACTTCTTTTCCATCATTTTCATGGTAACACTAAATCTGTAATGCTCCCATACAGCAGAGAGAAACGACGCTGCTGGATCCTCTAACTGTTCTTTATCGTGTCTACTCACCATTTCTTATCTGAGTGACAGCACTCTGCACTTCTTCCGTGCCAACTGAGAAGGAGGCTGGGTCACGCGTCATATCTTTGGGGTACAACACATGAGCAGTAAAATCTGGTCTGCACTCGCCGAAATTGAGCCAATAGCAACGCACGACCGCAGCTTCAGTTACACTGCCTATGTGTCATTCCCCACACCTTTAGACCCATGTCCACCCGTGTCCCAGCATCCTTCAATAGGCCTTGATTTCTATGTGACAATAAACAGAAGTCTAACTCTACATGAAAAAATACACAATCGGCCTCATAACTTATTTCAAATGAACCGAACAATTCATACACGACCCGAACCGTGACTATTGAACCGAACGGTTCGGATTTCTTACCTGAACCGTCCCATCCCTAATGGATATGTAGAGCGCTTTCTCTACAGTATGATTTTATTTTCACTCCTGTATGTGTTTTGTCCTCGGGGGCCCCTGTATTGGCTCCTGTTGATGTGGCGGAGCATTTTAGACTCATTGGAGTTAATGTGGAACAAAAGTGGGACAGGGCTTGAGTTTACTGTCAACCAGTAAGCAGACAGTGCTTCAGCCACTACATCCAACAAAGAGCTGTAGGAGACGAAGAGTAGCATCTTCACCTACACATCGGTGTACTGTACCTTTTTGTCTTTCATGGTTCCATCAGGGTTTAGTCTAAAGCCGCCGACTTTGATGGTTTTCTTCGGGTCCACCAGACTGATGGAGTACTTCAGTTCATCCGCAATTGCTTTGCATGCTGGGAAACACAGGTAAACCTCAGTGATGGCAACAAGACAAGCTGCAACTCATTGTCAGGAATGTATTCATTAAATGGAGAATTATTTAAAAGGTCATTCTTGGTAACTAAAGAGAACCACATGTCCAGCTGTGAGCATGTCACTGATATTAAACTCTCCTGACATCTGATGAACTGCAAGGAGTCTGTACACTACACTCGGAGTTTCTGACAATATTGATCACAAAGTTACAAAAGTTAATCAAATCAATTAGCATCAAATACAAAAATCTGTCTTTTTATGATCTGGCTTTAATTTGGGAATTTTTAGTCAACATTGTTATTGTGCACAGTTCAGACAATCACACTAAAGCTTTATCAGCCTTACCTGGGATAAAAACGTTTGGTGAACCCAACTGATTTTGGATTTTTACGGCCAAGAGACCAATATCAATATTTGAGTTAAAACCATGATCAATAATAATATAACAATATATAGGCCAATATTCATTTCACAATATAAACACATATCATAAGCATTTTTTTTTTTTTTTTTTTTTTTTTAAAGTTATTTTTTGGGGGCATTTTTTAAGCATTTTATTGACAGGACAAAGGATAGAGTCTTGGAAAGGGGGGAGATAGAGAAAGTGGTTGCGGAAAGGGCCACAGGCCGGATTCGAACCCGGGCCACCGCGGTCAGGACTGAGGCCTGTTACATGGGTGCCCGCTCTACCAACTGAGCTAACCAGGCGACCATAAGCATTTTTTTTAACTGTTGAAACCGTTTTTGGACTGTAACCAAGACATGTAGGGAGTGGGACATTTTACAGTGTAAAAATCAACTTGTCGGTTCTCTCTGATGGATGTTACACCACCATTTATTGTTACTTATTGGCCAACATATACACTGATATAATACATCTGTGATAAGTGAATATTGGCTGGTGTATTGGGGTCAGGTTCTAGTGAACACAAAAAGTTACACAGTAACTTGTATGCTAGTGCTGTCAAAGTTAACCAGAGAATAACGTGTTAACGCAAATTAGTGATTTTTAGGTTGTGGCGGCTCAGTTTTAAATCTAGAGTGAAGATACTGGTATCATATGAAACTAGAAAACCTCAGGAATCCATTGGCTTGTCACACTAGCTTGTCGCGAAGGGGGTTAAATAACGCTCCAAAGTTAAGCACAATTTTCGCGAGGAAACACGGTCATGTCCATTTCCAAAGGGGTCCCTTGACCTCTGACCTCCAGATCAGTGAATGTAAATGGGTTCTATGGGTACCCACGAGTCTCCCCTTTACAGACATGCCCACTTTATGATAATCACATGCAGTTTGGGGCAAGTCATAGTCAAGTCAGCACACTGACACACTGACAGCTGTTGTTGCCTGTTGGGCTGCAGTTTGCCATGTTATGATTGGAGCATATTGTTTTATGCTAAATGCAGTACCTGTGAGGGTTTCTGGACAATGTCTGACATTGTTTTGTGTTGTTAATTGATTTACAATAATGAATATATACATACATTTGCATAAAGCAGCATATTTGCCCACTCCCATGTCGATAAGAGTATTAAATACTTGACAAATCTCCCTTTAAGGTACATTTAGAACAGATACAAAATGTGTGATTAATTTGAGACAGAGAGAGAGACAGAACACATCACTTCGATTCAGCCTTGCTTGTTTTTCGTGGTTGTAAATATAACTTTAGGCCCTAATTCTATTTATCAATCCATAATAATAATAATAATAATAATAATAATAATAATAACACACACACACACTATAGACAATACCACTGACTATCCGGGTCACTGCCACATTAGAACAGCAGCATCTGCAATATTTCACCTAATATAATGATTCAGTTAGAGCAGTGGTAACTTACCAGAACAGTAGAGCGCCTTGTCCCTCTTCCCCTGGCTGCTGTTGATGAAGACAGATAGCACCATCACAGTCATCTGAATAATCCATGAGGCCATATTGATAACCTAACAGGACAGGCAGACAGTTATACCGACGGTCTGATTAGACAATAGTACATTGTGACAGTCTAATAGATCACATTATGATGTCTTTTAGTGTCAAAGTGTTTCAATGAGAAAGTCTTTGAGTGGTCAGAAGACTAGAAAGGAAAGTCCATTTACCACTTACCAATGCTGAAGAGCCTTACACTTTCATTCTTTCTACCAGCCAGCAGGGGGCGACTCCGCTGATTGTATAGAAGTCTATGAGAAAATGAGCCTACTTCTCTCTTGATTTATCACCTCAGTAAACATTGTAAACATGAGTTTATGGTCTCAATCTCTAGTTTCAAGTCTTCTTCAATACAGCATGATGTTCAATTAGTAAATTATGTTCCCATTTAGAGTCTGTCTGGAATTTCCCTCGGGATCAATAAAGTTACTATCTATCTATCTAAATAGACCATAAAGCAGGGGATGCTTTAGGGCGGGGCTACCTTGTGATTGACAGGTCGCTACCACGGCGTTATCCTGTCTGGGAGTTGTTCGTGTTTTCGTCTTACAACTTTAACTCTTTCACAGTGTGTTTTCACTCCATCAAAGTTAATTAGAACCTTTTTGGTCGCCTAAAAATGTCTTATTCAGCATTCCATTGTACTTAGCTCCACCCTCTAGTGTCATTTCTGGTTGCAAAAAAACAAGATGGCAACCAAGCCCCCAGGAAGAGCGCCGGTCGTCGATCCCAACTTTCATAATGGCCAAACGGTGGTACAACAACTTCCGTGTCCGTCAGCTGATGCCATTGGGCCCTAAAAGACTTTTCCCCATAGACTTACATTGGGAAAGAGACGTCTGTAAATCAACTCCCCAGTGTGAACACTCAAATAGTCCTTATTTAAATCATCAGGTCCTAAAAGTTATAAAACACACCAACAGCTGAATCCAGAGTTACAGTATTTCCATTCCTCCGTTCATGTAAATGACACCCAGACCGAGACTGGAGCGAGGGCTGGGAGGCGGAGTTAGCAAGCCGTGATGACAGCATGATGGTTGTGACCCCGTGACCGAGCCATGTGACCGAGCGGACGCTACTGCGCCTGCTCCACGGGCCCAAAGGATGAGGAAGATTGCGGGAAGATCTGAGTACTTTTCCAGTCAGAAGTCGAGCTATTTAGGCTTCATGCGCCACTGAGACACTTTCATAGGAATGAACGGGGCCCCGCCTCCAACGCTGTGTCCAGTTCTCTTACTACATCCATGATGGCAACAGCCAAAAACTAAGATGGTGATGACCAAAACGCAGATGGAGCCCATGTTGAAATACATGAGATTTGTTGTTTTACTTTTGTTTTTTATCTACTAAATTTCTGGTATGGTGACATCCCAGGCGTAGGCAGTGGTTGGCTGGAGTAAAAGGAGGACACAATCATGATGATTGAACCATGAATAAAAGCATTCAATATGTAGCTGCCAGAGTTTTGGGGTCACAGTTTGGTATGTTTTAGGTTCGGTGGGAAAATCAGATAATTGAAGTGGCTCATCCACCTCTTGTTCCAATGCAGGTTGAATGCCCCTACTGTAAATCGCTCTGGACAATATATGTATTTAAAAAATCCCTGAAATTTCATATATATTTGAATGTCTGCCAAACATAAACCTGTGGTAGGCTAATAACAGCAGTAACATGGGCCTTTAGTTAGGCTCCAGCAGCAGGCTGACACACTGTATTTATGACCTGCTCAGCCCAACACACAGGCTGCAATGACACTGTTTGAGTCTAATAAGACTGAGGTAAAAAACTAAAACAAGTCAGGCGAAGGTTTCTGGATGTGCAATATGAAGAACAGTTCCATCTGTCCCCCTGACAGTCCCGAGGCTACTGGAGCCTCCAGTTATCTGTCAGACGGCCTGAGTAAAGGTCATGTACAGCAGACTATAGGCCAGATAGATTTTTTCTTGAAATATTTTGACTTTATCCTCATCAAATCACGACTTTATTCTTGTAATATTACAACTTTTTTTCTCAAAATATTATGACTTTATTCTGGACATCTCATAGAACACAGATATGAGCAATATGTTTTGAATGTGCAGAAAGTTATGAACATGAGCAGAAATCTTGAAACACATATGAGCTATTAATGTCCAGGGCTTTATAAATGAATTCAGATTAATGAATGCATCATTGAGGTGCATGCTGTAGGTGGTACATGCCCATTTAAAGAGGTTAGCTCTCAAAACAAAAGACACAAAAGAGGAGGGAAGAGTAAATCATGTTGACATGTGTTGAATGAATTAAATAAGAGAAGTTGATCTACAGGAGAATACATAGTTGAAAGCAACACAGAATGCCTGAGATCTTTACTGCATTACATCCCATTATGTTTCATACTGACGTTCTTGTTTTCCTTTACATAAATAAAGACATTTACACCATAAAATAGTGCATACACATGCACCAGAATGCAGGAAATGAAGTGTTGACGCTCACATTCAGATCAAGTGAGAAAAGGAATGAAATAGATTAAACTCTATTCTAACCCGTGCTGCTTGGTGTATTGGGTGCATGCCGAACTGAAAGCTGACTTAAGTCAAATCGTAAAGCACATTTCATTACGTTTTTACCGCAACGATTGTCGGCCAGTACGCAAGAGCACATTGAATTCCTAGATTTCGCAGCGGGGTTTGGTGCCGTGGTCCGTGTTGTACATACTGGGGCTGCGGGACAGCTGATCTTACCTGGCGGGGAGAGAAGCTCCAGGCAGCGGGGAGAGAAGCTCCAGGCAGCGGGGAGAGAAGCTCCAGGCAGCGGGCAGCGAGCAGCGGACTCCGGTGACAGCGGTGTTGTGATGAGCTGTCATGAACTAGGCCTACTTCTCTCTACTGAGCTGGACATGTTTGGTATCTCAGCACAGGTTACTGACTGCTTTCATTCATACTACATTACAAGTTTGAACTTTCCGGTCGTAACTTTCAAAGTAAAATCTTTATTGAATAACAATTGGCAAAATGTGAGTAATACATGGGGATTGAGAAGGCACTTAATATGTCGGCTCAGAGGTACGTCACAGTAAGTAAAAACTGTGCATCCTCCACTATCTTGTCATATAGGCCTACATACAAGACGCTGTGTGCTTTAATCTTGAAGGCACAGTCCCTTCACTTCCTCTCTCACTCCACCTACTTCCACCTGACGTCACGCAGGTGACGCAGTAAACGTGCCGGGCTTCTGTGGAGCCACGTTCAGTCAGCCCGCCTCCTTGTCAGCCAATCATGTTCCAGACTCACAGAGCACAGACCAATCAGACAGCTACGTGTGTTGTTGAATAATGAAATCAGAAAATAGATTATTAATAAAACTTTATACAATACAACAAACACAACTTCTCTCTGGTATGTTAACTAAATGTAATATAGGAGTTAGTCTACAGTCTGGTCTGATAAATTCATTTAATTAATTTTACGCTGAAATAAAGTAGGCTATTACTATTTGTGATGGTTGTCAACTGTGATGGATCTACTTCCTAACATTAAAGCTCACCTCTACACCGAGGTTAATCAAGCAACACGTGTGTGTGTGTGTGTGTGTGTGTGTGTGTGTGTGTGTGTGTGTGTGTGTGTGTGTGTGCGTGAGTGTGCGTGTGCGTATGTGTGTGTGTGTGTGTGTGTGTTAGACAGGGAGCCAGGTGGTGTCTTCACAGGGGGATCTGACCTGGTTTCCCTGCTACTAATTGAATGTCATCTATAACATCAAGGTTTTCATAACACGGGTAGATGAAAATGTCCTCAGTACAGCATGATGAAGGCGATGATGATGATGATGATGATGACGTGCAGTGGTGTTAAAAGTCTGACAAATCCAAGCTGGGTAAAAGCGCTCGGTTATTTTGTGCAGTACACAACATTTAGCAGTTTTGCATAAGTGTGCTTTTGAGTTTTCGGTGGTGTATCGTCAATAGTTAACGTTTTGAACGACCAAAGTAGCCTTCATAGTTGCCATGGCAGACCCAAGGTTTGCTGGGGCCCTGAGCATGCATCATGAGGTGCATCACTTCCTTTAGCAGCCTTTTTAACCCCAAGAACTTCACTTAACAACGGGTAGCACTTTAAAGAGTACTTTTGCAAAGTAATCAGCTTTGCAAATGTTTTATAAGAAAGGAAAGCATTCAACAGGTTTCTTCGACCTCAGGGATAAACTGTATATGCTTTTTGTGAGTAACACTGAATGTTAACATGGCTTTTGTTTGTTTACAAGAAAAACTCCACAGGTCACCTTTAACATGCTGTCAGTAACAGCCAAGGTGACATTCCCAAATGATAGCTTGTTTCTTGTAGTGTGTAGGTATGAAAAAATACTTGGCTATTGTGTCGGTGTAAAAAAAACAAACAGAAAAACACATACCATGGCTGAGTCTGTACCGCAGCAGCCCGGGGTTCGAATCCGACCCGCGGCCCTTTGCTGCATGTCATCCCCTCTCTCTCCCCCTTTCGTAACTATCACTGTTACTATCAAATAAAGGCGAAAACAAAAGCTGAAAAAGAATATCTTGTGTCGTCGATGTTGGTGTTTTATTTAAAGGTGCAGTGTGTAGGATTTGGCGGCATCTAGCAGTGAGGTTTCTGCCAACTGAAAGTCCTTCTTGAGCCAAGCGTGTAGGAGTACTACAGTGGTGAATGTCCCCATCTAGAGCCAGTGTTTGGTTTGTTCTTTCTGGGTTACTGTAGAAACATGGCTGCCGGCTCCGTGAAGAGGACCAGCTCCCTATGTAGATATAAAAGGCTCATTCTAAGCTCACGAAAACGCAACCATATTCACATAAAACATACTTATTAATATAATATTCCATTTCTGCCAATAGATCCCCGAAATGCGACACACTGTTTCTTTAAAGGGACTATTTGTAACTTTCAGAAATGCTTCTTAACAGCGACACCTGTGGCCGTGAAATCAATGAAAGTCAGCGTCGGGCTCACGCTTGCTCGCTCTAAATATACCCGAACGAGCATCGCTCAAAACAGTGAGGCGACACACGTCAGCTAAAAGCACAATATCACTCTATATTTCAGCTGCTTGGCAGTAATGTTAGCTGACCAGACGAAGGTCTCTCCATGAACATGATTTAGATCTGATCCTAGTGTTGGCTTTTCCTGCCTAAGTGCAGGCTGAGGCAGCGGCGCTCTGCAGCATGTCTCCCTGCTCTCTCCGCCCGCAGCCGGAGAGAGCAGAGTAGACACTGGCACCCGGTCGGTAACGAGAAGATAACGTAACTCTCTGAGGAGCTCCGTCACTTCACAAGACACGGGAAACCTCTGTTGGTCTGGAGGAGCTGCAGCATTTATTTCTGCACAAACGTCCCCTGTGCATTCACTAGATATTCTCAGAGCTAAACTAACTCTTCTGCAGTGTGGAGTGAGCGCGCGTTCACGTCTAGAGGTGGAGCGAGACAGCGAGGACGCGCGCGCCGTCTGAGTGAAGGAGAGCAGGCAGCGGAGACGAGGCTCCAGCCACACGCGAACGCGCATATGCGAACGCGCATGTGTGCCGACCCGCTACATTTATACGCTTAAAATGTTACAAATAGTCCCTTAAAAGTGAATTTTAGGACTGTGTGTATAAACACACCCTTCCTTCCAAAACTGAGAATGATAAAAAGTTGTTTAAGAAGGAACTGTACTGTAGCTTTGGCGACAAACACAATATTACCTTCCTCAACGTGTTTTAACAGCATGTGACTTGACAAACATTAGTGACGATAAATTAAAGATTAAATTGCAGCCAGCAATTTCTATTGTTTTCACACCTTGCTAATGCTAAGCTAACTTTATCTTTAGTAGCACTCTTTAAAAGATAGGGCCGACAGCATTACTACCTTTGGACTCTACACTCACATTCTTTATATGTGATTCTGTATGACAAATGTAATGTAACTTTTGACGTTTCTGTATGACTGTGTCCACCAACATCTTCTCTGATATCACATTTGTGTTGTAATAAACACATATTCAATACGGACGACTGAGGCTCATTGACTTTGTTCTATTATTCAGTGGAGATTGACCAGAAGAACACGTTTTCTACATCAGTAGGCTTAAGGATTAAAAGGGAGACAGAGCCACCAATTCCAGGAGAATACATTGATATCATTGTCTATTATCTCAACTGTCATTTGAAAGCCTCCTGATCAGCAGCAGTGTGTCAGATGAAGATCTGCATGCTGACCTTAGACATCCTGACCAGACTAAGAGGGTACTTAAACTTTCCCACATCATCACTGATACTGTACCGCTCATAACTCACTGGTTTTCCCTGGATTCTTCCAGAAATTATTTTTCTCATGTTAATTGTAGTTGCTTTTGTTAGCCATGCTAGCGTCATGCATGGGCGTAATGTGATAGGGATGGTGGGGATCTGTCTCTACCACTTTTCTGAATACCTAAAATTGCCCCCACCAATAATTTGATATCAACTGCATATGCACTTAAATCAAATATGATTTCCATCAGTTCTGCAGAGGGTTAACTCCCTCATCCTCCCACTGGATGAGAAATAGTTTCTGTTGGTGCTTGTTCGCTTTGTCCCCGCCTCCTATACATGCAGCAATATGATAGCTGGAGTGCAATCTTAAAGTGTTTTCTGTTAGTTTCAGTTCTCCACCTCCGATGAAGGGCAGCCTACAGCCGCTTCTCTACACGGTGTCTCATCTAGAGACCAGAGTCCCAAACAGAGTTCTGAAGAGGACACTACCACTTCAACAGAGCGATGATGATAATGATGACCTTCTAGAAGTGCTTAGCAACTATGAATGTAGGAAGAGGATCACTGCTGCTACTCTGCCACAAATCTTTGAAGAAATATGTCACAAGGAACTAGTGCAAAAACCATTTGTCATTGACTGCTGGAGGGAGATCACACAGCCACAGATGCATCTGGGGAACTGGCCAAAATCTACAGTGACCTCAAACCAACACAGTGGCAGTATTACACTGCCCTACTGATGACATTGAAGGAAGCTGAGGTGGCCCAGCACCTGAAAAGAAACATCATCATTAATGAGGAAAAACTTTTTGGAGATTTTGATTTTGAGATTTTTTAGGTGCTGCACTGGCTCTGATCTGTTGGTGTCTGGTCGTATCCAAGTGGAGTGGAGTTTACAGTTCAGACCAGTTTCACAAGAAGGCCAATTGGACGTACATGTGGGATGCTCTTGGAACTGTCTGACAGCTGGGATAATTTTCCTGACTTCTGCAGTGAGTTCAGTTCCATTCTGGAGAGCAAGGTGTGGATAATGGACATTGTGTAGGCAGGCATTGTGATGTCAAATGTTGCTGCTGGGTGTTTCACTTTTAAATATAGTGAACACCTTTGTACACACTGTGCAAACAAACACATGCATTAAATAAAACACATGCTCACAAGCATACACATTCAAACTCACATATTCTTGTTGCAAAAGGCTGTTCTGAGACACTGTTCAATGGTGTCTTGATTACAGAGAAATTGATTGTTCAGTTATAATCAACGTGTTACGTTGCTAACAATAGAAGCTGGCGGATTCCATTCATCGTCAGGGCTTTTAAAAGCATTTCAAAGAAAATGATTTTCTCAGGGTCATTTGCAAATTCCTCTTATAAATTCATTCTGAATGGCCATTGTTTTATTTAATAAGTTAGCAAAATGTTTCAGGTAATAGCTTGTGTTTTTTTATTCTTCAGTGGTGGAATGTAACTAAGTACTTTTACTCAGGCACTGTACTTAAATTCAGGTATTTGTACTTAACATAATTACCTCCGCCAAGGAAAAGGGCCTTGAAGGAAGTTATGTTTTCACCAGTGTCTGTCTGTCTGTCTGTCTGTCTGTCTGTCTGTTAGCAGGATTACTCCAAAAGTTTGCGATGGATTTGAATGACATTGTTTGGAGGGGTGGAGTGTAGCACAATGAACAATCCATTTGATTTTGGAGGCGATCCGGATCAAGATCTGGATTCAGGAATGTTTTTTAAGAATTCCGATCAGCCTGAGCATTAAGACCACAGGGTATAACACATGCACAGTGTGACTGATGATGCGTTGATGATGCGTGACCCCGCCTTCTTCTGAGAGTGGAGAGATACGTATGTGGATGTGTGTGCGGGAGCTGCTGTCCGTCTGCAGTGAGAAAGAACAAAGCGGTATAGCTGACGGGATGAGAGACAACGTAGTGTAACATTCTACAGACATAACAAAGCTGCTGAATGAGAGAGGCATCCGCCGATACGTCACACTGAAACAATTCAATTCAATTCAATTCAATTTATTTTTGTATAGCGTCAAATCCCAACAGAAGTTATCTCAAGACGCTTTATATATAGAGCAGGTCTTAGACCGTACACCATAGTTTAGAGACCCAACAAGATCCACCAAGCGCGCTGTGGCCAGGAACAACTCCCCGATTACTGGGAAGAAACCTGGAGCAGAACCGGGCGCAGGGCAGGCGGCCATCTGCCGAGACCGGATGGGGGGATAGAGAGAGAGAGAGAAGCAGCCACAATAGTAGCCTAGCAGCTGTAATAGCTAATACAAGTAGGACTGATAACACAAAACCAATAGTGGTGGATGGAAAGAGTGATAATACAACTATCGGAATTGATGTCATTGGGTCGTCCCTAGACGGGCTTTCAAGTGGAGCTTCCAGCTGTCTCAGTCCACCATACATCTGGCTAGCTTGCCAGCACTGTCCAGCATCTCTCCTCAGTACGTCCATGTGTGACGCACCATGTTAATAATAAGCCGACCACCTCACGGTACCGCCAGCTGGGAGCTGGGATCTGTTTTAAAGTCACGTACCTTGGCGGAGGTCTGCGCTCTCCGAGTGCCATTCTAGTTATTTCTATTTTCTGCTACTTTATATTTTTACTCCACTACAATTTAGAAGCAAATATTGTAAAATACTCACAGGGAGCATTTTTCTGCATTATGATACATTTTACCAATGAAATTTTGAGGAAATTACGCTGATAATACAGACGTTTACTTAAAGGGACTATTTGTAACTTTCAGAAATGCTTGTTAACAGCGACACCTGTGGCCGTGAAATCAACGAAAGTCAGCGTCGGGCTCGCGCTTGCTCGCTCTAAATATACCTGAACGAGCATCGCTCAAAACAGTGAGGCGACAAACGTCAGCTAAAAGCACAATATCACTCTATATTTCAGCTGCTTGGCAGTAATGTTAGCTGACCAGACGAAGGTCTCTCCATGAACATGATTTAGATCTGATCCTAGTGTTGGCTTTTCCTGCCTAAGTGCAGGCTGAGGCAGCGGGGCTCTGCAGCGAGTCTTCCTGCTCTCTCCGCCCGCAGCCAGAGAGAGCAGGAAGACACCGGCACCCGGTCGGTAACGAGACAACAACGTAACTCGTTGCAGGGGTCCGTCACTTCACAAGACACGGGAAACCTCTGTTGGTCTGGAGGAGCTGCAGCAGTTATTTCTGCACAAACGTCCACTGTACATTCACTAGATATTCTCAGAGCTAAACTAACTCTTCTGCAGTGTGGAGTTAGCGCGCGTTCACGTCTAGAGGTGGAGCGAGTACGCGAGAACGCGCGCGCTGTCTGAGTGAAGGCAAGCAGGCAGAGAGCGGCTACACGCGAACGCGCATATGCAAGCGTGCATGTGTCCCGACCCTCTACATTTATACGCTTAAAAAGTTACAAACAGTCCCTTTAATATTTTCAATGTAGTTCAAAGACAATGACTTTCTTAGGGTCACTTGCATAAATTCATTGTGAATGGCCATTATTTGTATACTTAACGAGTTAGTAAAAAAAGGTTTGATGTAATAGTTTATGTTTGAGTCTTTTCTTAATGATAAAAGGCATCTATAAAAGATTTCAAATGTGTATTCTTCAGTGGTGGAATGTACATTTACTCCAGAACTGTACATAAATTCAGGCACTTTACATCGTTTCCATTTTCTGCTACTTTATATTTTTACTCCACAAGAATTCAAAGGAAAATATTATAAAACAATCGCACTATTACCAGTGATACGTTAAGGACATTTTGCATCTGCAGGACTTTCACTTGTCATGGAGTATGTTCACATTTTCATCACTATTTTTATTAAGCATCTGGATACTTCTTCAACCACTGTTATTCTGACAGATCAGCTAATACATGAACAATACAGTCATTGCTCATTACAGCAACTGTTTTAATCCTTGAGTTTCCATTGCTCTTGCATTTAGCTTTAAAGAGTTCACAGAAAAAAAGAAATCACAATGTGACTATCTACAGTATACAGTGTATGCTAGAATAAATAAGGTGTTCAAATAGTGCTTGTATGCACAATATTTGCACCATATTTATAAAGATAGACCTGCCAAAGGGTCTGTAGGGTTGAGGTTAGGTGATGTTGTGGCAGCCTGTCTTTTCCTGGCAATACAAAAACAAAGTGCACATTGTGAAGGGCTATTTAAATATTTTCAAATATCTCATTTCTTAATAGTGAATATAGTTCCACAGCACCATATGCATCCACATCCAACCATTTTCACCCATTAGGAGAATGCAGAGATCAAAAACAGTCTCATCACAGGGGTGCTGGCCTTTTGGGGTGCAAACAGCAACCTCCTGTTGCCCCCTCTGCTGCTCCATAGAGGTGTGGCATAGAGAACATGAGAATGAGGCATCCTCTGTGCAGCCCATGGGCTTGCCTTCATCTTATCTGGTGTGTATTCCATGTTCTCACAACCTTGTCCAGTTCATCCTGTGTGACGATAAATATTAAAGTAGTTGCAGTCAACAGAACCACCGTCCATCACACTAAGAATGCCGTGTATTTAAAAATATACCTGTACTGATATGAAATGGAAAAGACAGCCTATGTAACATTGTTTGTTGAGACTTTGATATCAGATGAGTTACCGGTGACTTCATGATTGCATTCAAATCCCTAACAATTCGGAAGCAACTGCTGTGAGGAAGTGATGAGAGATTATCCGTCAATGCAGCCATTAATTGCCATACGGCTTTAGTTTATCATATGAATCCACATGCCATAACGCATGGGGGACTCTGCTGTAGTACTGTCGACGGCGGAGACGTCGTGCTCGCTGGAGTTCCACTCCTTCTGGATCCAAAATCTTGATTACCAATCTTATTGTTTCTTGAGAAACTACAAACCCCCTTTGAATGCGATAGCCTTGCAGTCGACCACTGCCAGTCATTTCCTCCTCCACAAAGAGTCGGTTCCTCCATCAGGTCCGTGTGGTTCTTTCTTCAGAATAAACTCAGTTTCTTTCACAATCTTTTCAAGGTCCTGATACTGATGATGATGTGGTGCTGATGTGCCAAAAGATGAAGAATTTGGTTATTTGTGAAACCTAAACTAAAGTAGAACTTCACAAGATGCTCCACGTTCCTCATTTTCACACTATTTGCCCTCTAAAATAACACGTACAATTACTACTTTATAATATTATGACTTTATTCTCATAATACTACAACTTTTTCTCATAATAGTATGACTTTATTCTTGTAATATTATGACTTTATTCTCGTAATATTCTGACTTTTTTCTCGTAATATTATTACTTTTTTTCTCATAATATTATGACTTTTTCTCGTTATATTACGACTTTAGTCTCATAATATTACGACTTTTTTCTCGTAATATTATGACTTTATACTTGAAATTTCAGATTATTTTTTTTCCTCAGTGTGGCCCTAATATTCCGTTGTAGATTAGGACATAAACTCTGTTCAGTTTGTTTCTATTGGCCCTTATGCTACACTGTGTAGGCTACAGCAGTGCATTCCTGTGTTCCAAGAGGATGATTCTTTGGCATCTTTGTGTAAAAACAGAGCTACACGTAACTGCATTTTAACAGATGTCTATTTTTAACTATGCAGCTATCTTCTAAATAGATAAATCACACTACTTTGAGTTGGATGGGCTCCTGAAATTCTATACCTCTTAAAAGTCCTGACCCACAGCTAAATTACTTCATTTACCACATGTACTGTATGTAAAGAAATATGTACATAAAAATGAGTGAGGAATAATTCAGTCTCACTGGGCTTGGTCATGTAAAGTGTTTTAAGTCTTGAAAAGCCCAAAACAACAAACACAGAAATGCAGAGGTAGCTGTGTCCTGGTGACACCGAAATCAATGAGTCTGTCGATGGATTGAGAGGGAGTCTGCTTCTCAGCATATCTATGGGATGTGTTTGGATGCCCTCGTCCCAGAGGATGGAAGGAGGCTGATAAGAGGGGAGGCAGAAGCTTTGGATGGGACTGGCTTCATTATCTCCTGCAGGGAGTGGATCTGGCTGCAGAACAAAGTTTGTACTGACAACTTGTTCAGCCTCAGTTCTCCCACTGCCCTCTGGCTATGTTTCCTCTTTGGATAAACACAAATGCCAGAGGATAGATAGATACAGTACACACATACACTGACATGTACTACTGAGATTAGTTCCACACACTGAGTGCAGACAGCCAATGGGCCCACCTCAGTGTAGTCCAGCTCTGCCTGTCTGACTCTGGACTTACTGGAGCAAAGACTTATTTTCTATCACTGTAACTCACGGTCATTCCACCTGTGCAGGCCTCTTGATAATGTCCCATTAATATGATTTAACAACGTTTGCAGCTGATGGTGTAACAATACGATTAACTGTCCTCCCAAGAAGAACAACAGCACCATCATGGTGATTGTGACTCCTCCATAGGGAGCAAAGGAAGAGGTCAGGTGACAGAGGAGGTCAGGGTGGAAGGATGGGTCAACAAGACATCAGACAGGAGGCCGCTGTTTATTTCCTGTTTCAGGACTGTGAAAGCCCTCCTGTTTATGTCCCCAAAACATTTCTATGTTTCAGGGAACTCACAGACATCAAGGATCAGTCTCTCGTCCGTTGATTTGCACTGCGCGTTGTGACGCGTAGAAAAAAGTTCAAGCCAATTCAACTCTGGTGTGTGCGTGAGACGAGCACGACCGCGACAGTTTCACTGGATTGCGCCCGCTGGTCACTCCACCTGTCAGAGGGTCCAAAGGTCCACTTGACATCAATTTTTTTATCTGCTCGTGACCACGGCAACAGGCCACACAAGGTTTCATACAGACCTTCATGTATGACCATGTGTATACACACGTGTGTGGAAAATGTGCAGAACCATGTGTGTGTCCATTGTCCACCCAGCTTGTCTGCGTCCTTTTACTGGTCACAATCCTACTCCCCGGGGGATCAACTCTATTGATAGGGTTGATCCTCTGGCCTTTTTGCTGCCTGATCAGACAGGTTTGCTTTGGTTGCTAGGCAACCAGCTAATGAGTGCTTAACACAAAGCATGAACTGTACGCTACCTATAGTTAATTGTACAGTTTAACCGACCTAAAATCTCAAGTACCGCATTAATTAGCCTCCTGCTGTTTTTCCTGTTCAGTTCATGGTACATACGCATCATATTGCTCCAGCTATCCAGTAAAAGTGACCACAATGAGAAAAAATGCTGATGACATTGGGTGCTTTTCCGCTCTGAATTGAATTGTTTTCAACTCGATGCGTTCAGGGCACTCCTGTAAAACCGCGAGGTGCACAGCAACGCAAAAGCAGCGCCCAGAACATGTCACTCTCATTGAGAAAAATTACAAAAAGTCACCCTGATAAACTGCACTCTGCATTTGTGATCAAGACCTGACACCAACATTTCCACATACTACACAATGTAACAGACACAACTGTGTTCCCAAGAGGAAGATCCAGTATAATTTGGTGATCATGTTGTGTAGTACCATCTTAATGCCAAATTAAACACAGAGAGGAGATAGACAGAAATATCTCGTGTTGTAAGCTGCTTATGAATCCATAACTATTGTTAGTATCATCTGGACAACCAGCGCTGTTACAACGTGACCTTGACAGCAGAGTGTGCTCCGTGTGTCAGTGATCTGCTGTGACAGCTATCAGTGACAGCTAATTCAAAGCTTCTCAATCTACACATAGATCAACTCTACCTTACTGAAAGGAGCATTGACCTCCTCACTGGTGGATAACAAGGTGCCTGCATGACAAGATAATTGTTTCTCGTTGTTTGATGTTTTGTGGTTGAAGAAAGGACACTGATTTGGTCTGGTGGCAGATGTTAATGTTGTAGGCTATTCCTGATACAGGCAGGGATATTATAATGAAGCATCAGCTCCACATCGGTGTGTTTCAGAGTAATCACTGGATCAATCTGACAGCTGGAATAGACCAACAGTGTTGAGATGATTCTTTAATCACCACCAGTCAAGAGGACGGCACTCAGGACTTAGTTTGGTTTTCTGAAACAGAAATGAACTTACAGATAAAGAGTCTATGGCATTCATAGTTAGATCAAATAAACCTAATAAATCTACTCACTTTAAGATTAGGGTCAATTATGAACTTGAAGTGTGAGCTGTTACATGGCTGTTGTAGACAGCTGTGTACTGTAGGACAGAAGACTGAAAAATGCACCAGTGTGTGGAGTTTACAGCCTGTTACTTTCACATGGATGCATACAGGGAAGTCCAGACATCTGGCTCAACCAGAAGCATACCGATTCCAATAGTTACGCCAAATAGAACAATAACAAAAGAGCCAGGGGTTTATCACACTAGACAAAAATATTATAAAACACACAGATATTAAGTGTCTTGAAGCCTTTTTGTTAGTCGAATTAGAAAGTGGTTTCACATCTTGCTCAACATCCTTCAGGAAAACAACAAAATAAGGTATTTTTATTGTTACATATATATTTATGAATATGGATTTGATTACATTTTTTATGATTATTAAACATATCAAATTTATTATAAGAACATATTGTCTTCTTTGGGGTTTTTGAATTATTTTGAGACACTTCCTTATCCTTATTCACTATTATGTATTTATGAGGAAGCATCCAGACCTTCTTCCAATAGTCTATATATCATTTACAAATCAATTCCAATATGCCATGATGACATATCAACATCTCTTTGAAACAGGGCAGTTATGGCTCTATTATTATTGCTGTGGCTCAGAGGTAGAGCTCAGAGGCAGAGCTGAGAGGTAGAGCTCAGAGGTAGAGCTCTCAGGTAGAGCTCAGAGGTAGAGCTCAGAGGCAGAGCTGAGAGGTAGAGCTCAGCGGTAGAGCTCTCAGGTAGAGCTCAGAGGTAGAGCTCTCAGGTAGAGCTCAGAGCTAGAGCTCTCAGGTAGAGCTCAGAGGTAGAGCTCTCAGGTAGAGCTCAGAGGTAGAACTCTATTCAGGTATGTTTAAGTGTAGTCGATTAAAACACTTGATTGTAGTCATGATTAATACATTAGTAGCACGTCTGTGATGGGACACTGGTCTCCTGCATGAAAGTCAGACAAGTGATATGCTTATCCACCACCCCGACCTCAACACGTGATGTGCAGACACATTCAACCGTGTTTTCTAAATGCTCCGTTTTCCACACTTCCCAGTTTTCTCCACACTGTTTCTGACATTTTCTAATGAATCCAACCTGGAGAGTGTTTTCAAGTAGCACACAGAGGTGAAAAGCACCAGCTTAGCATGGATGGAAGGCCAAATCAGAGAGAATCATGTCATGGGAGACATGAACATCCACACTGACAAAATTCAGGCAACTGACTTCCTATTATATCTCTCCTCACCTCATTAACAGGTCCCCACCCTCCCACCCACAAAGCAGGCAATAAACTGGATCTGATTCTGACTCGGAACTGCTCCACAGCAAATCTGACTGTTACCCCCCTACATCTGTCAGATCACTTCTTTATTCAATTCACCATCTCCTTACCTGAACTCCCACAAACTCCTTCACAAACGGTCTCTTAACACCATAACATCCGGTCCCTCTCACCAACCCAGATGTCTGATAAGGTCTTGGCTACCATGCCTCCTCACAAGGACTTCACCACACTCGCTGTAAATGAGGCTACAGACACACTCTGCTCCTCACTAGCCTCCTCTCTAAACAAACTCTGTCCTCTAGTGTCCAAACCTGCTCGTAACGCCCTCCCTCAGTCCATGGCTCACTGAGGTCATCAGAGAGCAAAGAGCAGGGCTCAGAGCATCAGAGAGAAAATGGCGTAAATCCAGAGAATCCACAGAACTCAATGATTATCAGCAACTACTTGAATCTTTCTCCTCCTGTTTAAAAACTACTAAGACCGCTTTTTATCAAAACAAGATCTGTGGTGCCACAGATGCTCGGAAAATGTTTTCTGGATTTAATTCACTCCTCTATCCACCTCCTCCTCCAACCTCTACTCTGCTCACTCCAGACATGTTCGCTTCATACTTTACCGAGAAGGTTTTGGCCATCAGCAATCAGTTCTCTGAGCCTGACCAAGTCAGCCTGCATCCACCAGCTAAAAGCACCTCTCTTATTCTTCCCTCTGACTGAGGACGAAGTCTCCAAGCTTCTGCTGGACTCTCGGCCCACTACCGGTCCGCTGGACCATCAGACCTCCTACAGACCATTTCCCCTACACTTAACCCTGCTGTCACTTACATCATCAACTCCTTGCTGTCAACGGGTGTGTTCCCCACTGCAAAAAAGCTTGGGTCACCTCACTGCTCAAAACCCCCCCCCCCCCCCTCAGCCCAACCGAGGTTGAAAACTACAGACCGGTTTCACTTTTATCCTTCCTGTCAAAATTACTTGAGTGCACAGGCTTTAATCAAGTCTCGGAATTCTTGTCCAAGAACAATCTATTCGACCCAAATCAATCTCGATTTAAGCGTGGCCACTCTACCGACTCTGCACTACTGTCGATAAACAGAATCTCTGTTTGGCGAGAGCTGCTGGTCAGTCCTCAGCCTTATTGCTGCTAGATCTGTCAGCTGCCTTTGACACAGTGAACCACCAAATCCTCCTCTCCACACTCTCTGAGCTTGGTATCTCAGAATCTGCCCTCCACTGGTTCATGTTCTACCTCTCAGGGAAATCTTTTAGAGGATCTTGGAAGTGAGAAGTGTCCAAACCGGACTGCTTATCCACAGGGGTGCCTCAAGGGTCAGTGCTTGGTCCCCTACTGTCCTCAATATATACCACCTCACTTGGTGCAACCATTCGCTCCCATGGTTTCTCATACCACTGCTATGCGGATGATACCCAACTCTTCCTATCATTCTCGCCAGACGACACTACAGACTTGGCACAGATTACGTCATGCCTTGCTGATTTATCTCTAAATGGATGAAGGAACGCCATCTTCAGCTCAACCTATCTAAGACTGAGCTCCTTGTCATTCCAGCCAGCCCATCTATACAACCACAGATCAATATCCAGCTTGGACCAACCAAACTCAAACCCGCAAAGTCTACTTGAAATCTGGGTGTCATGATTGATGACCAGCTAACCTTTAAGGTTCATGTGGCCTCAATTGCTCAGTCATGTCGATTTACCCTGTACAACATCAGGAAGATCAGACCCTAACTATCAGAGCATGCAACACAGCTCCTGGTACAGGCTCTTGTAATATCATGCATTGACTACTGCAACCCTGCTGGCAGGCCTCCCTGCATGCACATTCAAACCTCTGCAGATGATCCAGAACGCAGCAGCGCGACTGGTCTTCAACCAACCCAAAACAGCACACGTCACTCCGCTGTTCATTTCCATCCACTGGCTCCCAGTTGCCGCTCACATTAAATTCGAAACCCTGTTGCTCGCTTACAAAGCAGCAACAAAAACGGCTCCCGTCTACCTGAACTCCCTCATCCAGGTCTACACTCCCTCCCTCCTACCTGAACTCCCTCATCTAGGTCTACACTCCCTCCCTCCTACCTGAACTCCCTCATCAAAGTCTACACTCCCTCCCTCCTACCTGAACTCCCTCATCTAGGTCTACACTCCCTCCCTCCTACCTGAACTCTCTCATCTAGGTCTACACTCCCTCCCTCCTACCTGAACTCCCTCATCAAAGTCTACACTCCCTCCCTCCTACCTGAACTCCCTCATCTAGGTCTACACTCCCTCCCTCCTACCTGAACTCCCTCATCAAAGTCTACACTCCCTCCCTCCTACCTGAACTCTCTCATCTAGGTCTACACTCCCTCCCTCCTACCTGAACTCCCTCATCTAGGTCTACACGCCCTCCCTCCTACCTGAACTCCCTCATCCAGGTCTACACTCCCTCCCTCCTACCTGAACTCCCTCATCTAGGTCTACACGCCCTCCCTCCTACCTGAACTCCCTCATCCAGGTCTACACTCCCTCCCTCCTACCTGAACTCTCTCATCTAGGTCTACACTCCCTCCCTCCTACCTGAACTCCCTCATCAAAGTCTACACTCCCTCCCTCCTACCTGAACTCCCTCATCTAGGTCTACACTCCCTCCCTCCTACCTGAACTCCCTCATCAAAGTCTACACTCCCTCCCTCCTACCTGAACTCTCTCATCTAGGTCTACACTCCCTCCCTCCTACCTGAACTCCCTCATCTAGGTCTACACGCCCTCCCTCCTACCTGAACTCCCTCATCCAGGTCTACACTCCCTCCCTCCTACCTGAACTCCCTCATCTAGGTCTACACGCCCTCCCTCCTACCTGAACTCCCTCATCCAGGTCTACACTCCCTCCCTCCTACCTGAACTCCCTCATCCAGGTCTACACTCCCTCCCTCCTACCTGAACTACCTCATCCAGGTCTACACGCCCTCCCTCCTACCTGAACTCCCTCATCCAGGTCTACACTCCCTCCTTCCTACCTGAACTCCCTCATCCAGGTCTACACTCCCTCCCTCCTACCTGAACTCCCTCATCTAGGTCTACACTCCCTCCCTCCTACCTGAACTCCCTCATCAAAGTCTACACTCTCTCCCTCCTACCTGAACTCCCTCATCAAAGTCTACACTCCCTCCCTCCTACCTGAACTCCCTCATCCAGGTCTACACTCCCGACCATCCTACCCGAACTCCCTCATCAAAGTCTACACTCCCTCCCTCCTACCTGAACTCCCTCATCCAGGTCTACATTCCCTCCCTCCTACCTGAACTCCCTCATCCAGGTCTACACTCCCTCCCTCCTACCTGAACTCCCTCATCCAGGTCTACACTCCCTCCCACCTGAACTCCCTCATCAAAGTCTACACTCTCTCCCTCCTACCTGAACTCCCTCATCAAAGTCTACGCTCCCTCCCTCCTACCTGAACTCCCTCATCCAGGTCTACACTCCATCCCTCCTACCCGGACTCCCTCATCCAGGTCTACACTCCCTCCTTCCAACCTGGACTCCCTCATCCAGGTCTACACTCCCTCCCTCCTACCTGGACTCCTCATCCAGGTCTACACTCCCTCCCTCCTACCTGGACTCCCTCATCCAGGTCTACACTCCCTCCTTCCTACCTGGACTCCCTCATCCAGGTCTACACTCCCTCCCTCCTACCTGGACTCCCTCATCCAGGTCTACACTCCCTCCCTCCTACCTGAACTCCTCATCCAGGTCTACACTCCCTCCCTCCTACCTGAACTCCCTCATCAAAGTCTACACTCTCTCCCTCCTACCTGAACTCCCTCATCAAAGTCTACACTCCCTCCCTCCTACCTGAACTCCCTCATCCAGGTCTACACTCCCGACCATCCTACCCGAACTCCCTCATCAAAGTCTACACTCCCTCCCTCCTACCTGAACTCCCTCATCCAGGTCTACACTCCCTCCCTCCTACCTGAACTCCCTCATCCAGGTCTACACTCCCTCCCTCCTACCTGAACTCCCTCATCCAGGTCTACACTCCCTCCCTCCTACCTGAACTCCCTCATCAAAGTCTACACTCTCTCCCTCCTACCTGAACTCCCTCATCAAAGTCTACGCTCCCTCCCTCCTACCTGAACTCCCTCATCCAGGTCTACACTCCCTCCCTCCTACCCGGACTCCCTCATCCAGGTCTACACTCCCTCCTTCCTGAACTCCCTCATCCAGGTCTACACTCCCTCCTTCCAACCTGGACTCCCTCATCCAGGTCTACACTCCCTCCCTCCTACCTGGACTCCTCATCCAGGTCTACACTCCCTCCCTCCTACCTGGACTCCCTCATCCAGGTCTACACTCCCTCCTTCCTACCTGGACTCCCTCATCCAGATCTACACTCCCTCCCTCCTACCTGGACTCCCTCATCCAGGTCTACACTCCCTCCCTCCTACCTGAACTCCTCATCCAGGTCTACACTCCCTCCCTCCTACCTGAACTCCTCATCCAGGTCTACACTCCCTCCCTCCTACCTGAACTCCTCATCCAGGTCTACACTCCCTCCCGCCCACTACGCTCGGCCAATGAAAGGTGCCTGGTACTCCCATCACAACAGGGCCCTAAGTGGCTAGCTAGACTCTTGTCCTCTGTAGTCCTCCGGTGGTGGAATGAGTCACCGAACTCCACTTGATCTGCAGAGTCCCTTTCCACCTTTAAGAAATAGCTAAAGACCCAGCTCTTTCATGAACACCTCCGCACCTAACAACACTGATGCTATTAATGTTGATGACGGTGATATTGAGGATATTGAGGATGATGACATTGCTGCCATTGTTGATAATGTTAATGATGACAATGATAAAAGAAAAAAAGGATCTGCTTCCATCCACCCCGTGTGTTGCCTCTGTGCACTGCCTGTCAGCACCTGTGTCTGATCAGACTTGAAGCTGTTGGCACTTACTCATGTTGGTCCCTCCTATCTAGATCCTTGCTTGTGTTGTACGAACTCTCAAATGTACGTCGCTTTGGACAAAAGTGTCTGCTAAATGAAATTGTAGAAATTGTGTGTTGTAGAATAAGAGACACATGTGTAAATTGATTTGATCTCAGTCTAACGACATTCAGGTACAGAGCCAGTGAAGCAAGCTGCCTGTGACATTATCTGCCTGGTGGCATTGAACACAAAAGACACAGGGTGATGGAAGGGAGGGGGCTGAGGGGAGAGGGGTGTCAGAAGGAGGGAGGTTATTTGGATGGTTTTGGGGGGGGATGGTTATTGGTAGGGGGGGCACTTAAACTGGTGGAGCATGGAGAGAGGGGGAGCATGGAAATGGCAGATTGGTTGCCACATAAACATGACAGCTGGCTTGTGACCAGATTTACTGAGTCTCAGCATCCAAATACTGTAAGTGCCTTTACATTTTTTGGAGAAAAATACAATATGTAATATATTATTTTGAGACATATAAAGGAGCTATTTTGTACTTTTTTTGTGAATTGTCTATTTTTCAATCACCATAATAATAATTAATAATAAAAGAACACAGCTGCAGGGATTTTTACAACAAAAACAGTCATTTTCCTGGTGAATGTTGCCTTTGCAATTTCATTTCCATTTCATGTCTATTTTAAAGCCTACTGTATATATCAGGGAGCTCTTCTGGTGGGCAGGCTTCCAAAGGCACCAATTGGAGATGTCATGTGGAATCATTTCATTACACTGGGTGAGGGAATTAACCTTGACGTTCAGTAGCAGGGCTGTAATTTAGGATTCACAGCGTTAAAGATTGCCTGTCAGGTTTGATCCAGTGCCAGCTTTTTACTTCACATACTCCAGGGTTTCTATCTACCATTAAGTGTTGGAGAGCTGTATGAGGTTAAATTTGGTACACTAGCAAACACAATGTCCTTTATGTTCTGGTTTTAGGAAATCTTGTTCCAATAAAACATTTTTCTTTTTATATCTGAATCAGAGTTGATAAACTAGGTCAGACTAGATCTGCAAAAAGCAGTTCAGAGTTGACAATAGAATTCTTCATTCTAAAATAAAAGCACTTGAAATGAATGATGCCGCTCTTAGATGTTTGGTACATTATCAGTAAAGAAGGGACCACGGGTTGAGGTTTGTGGGTACCTCACTGAGCCATGGCCCATTCCCTGAGGGGTGCCACAATGCCTTGTCCTGGGCCCTCCTCCCCTTTTTCATCAGTGACATAAAGGCGGCTTGCACTAGCCCGAACACTGTGATATGTCCAGTTGCATACTACATATTATTACACGGCTGTGTAGGTCCGGTCCTTGATTATGACTGAGTATGACTATGGCTGAGCTGAACAAATTGTTAAAATGTTTTATATTTTGTTGTGAATTTTGGGTGGGCTAAGGGTGGATACGTGGTTGGAAGATATGGACAGGATAGTGAAAGAAGATAAAAAAGAAAAGAGACATGCTGAAATTAATGAGAGAGAAATTGAAGAGCTCGAAAAGTCTATCAACAAAGCAGGTGTTATGTTTAAGTCTGTTCCCTCATCAAATAGTGTTTCCTTCCTGTGATTGCGCCCCCATCGGCAATGGAGTACCAGGGGCTTAAAAAATGTAATATCAGGGTTTTGCCTGCCATTAAACGTCTGGACAAGCCGATGCACGGCATGGAGAGGGGGTTGAGAACGAGGGTGCTGTAATGTATCGATGTGTTCACTTCCTGCTAAATCAGTACCTAATATCGACGATGAGAGCGAATCATGGAGCAGCCTTTCTGTTAGAATGTCAGGGTGGATCTGGTTGTTTACTAATGCACAATAATGAGTACTGCTAAAACCATGCTCATCACACTAACTGAGTGCCAAGTAAAAAAGGCTGTTAGCGAATAAGAACAATAAGACTGTCGCTGTGTTAACAGGCTAAATATTCATTTTCTATACACTGTGAATCAATAACATGTGGTAGCACATCTGCCGTATGCACCACTGTCATCGTCATCAGTTTATCGGCCCCGAGCAGAAAATAAATCAATAACAACAATAGTAGTTCAGAACATACTCATCACATTATGTTCTCAACACACCAGATGCCACTCAGCAGCCCTTTCTGTCAGATCAGGGCTGAGCATCAGCTGGTTCAGGTGTGCTGGAGCAGAGGGAACTGGAGCAGGTAGGGGGTCTGGGGGCCTGGGGGTCTGGAGGTCTGGGGGTCTGAGGGTCTGGGGGCCTGGGGGTCTGGAGGTCTGGGGGTTTGGGGGTATGGAGCTGGGAACCCAGGGTCTATGCTATCGGCTAGAATAAATAGAATTAATGAAACATTATTTAAAAGTTTTCTGAATCTGCTCATTTGATTTACAGAATATGATTTTACATTGCAAACATTGCCAGAAGAATTCAATATTCAAAGGCTGTGATATGTGTACATAATAACATTATTATTTAACTATAGCAAATTTAGTTTTTAAGCTTTTTGGACGTTATCTATAGTAATTATAATGGTCCCAGAAAATTCCATAGTTTTAGGTCAAAAACCTTCAAATTGGAGGAGGACCCCCAAACCCCACCCCAAATTATACACCGGTCCTTAGCTTGTGATGTTCGGGGGGTTCTTTATTGAAAAGACTTATCTTGCCGCTGTGCACACAGGCCTACTTGGACCTAGCTTTGTCTTGACTTATTGTTGATGTATTGTCTTTCATATTTGATTTACTGATTATGAGGGCACTTAATATTTGTCGCTGTCCATTGGCAGGGGGTGGAAGGGAGGGAAGGGCCTCCAAAACGTCCATAGCTTTAGGGCCTCCTTGCTTCTGGCACTGCACAATTAAAACACACCTGTACCAGCAAAGAAGAATGCTAACATGATTGAACACTACACTACACTACTACTCTGATAATCTACTATAATGTATATAAATTATATATCATATATGATATTAATGATAGGATTCTGATAAATGAAAAAATATTCAGGTTTCAATTCCCTCAATTTTTACCCATCAAATTTACAAATCTGCCCATCCACTATGTTTGAAAATAGTCTTGCATCACTGCTGTTTGTGATTGTGGTTTTTGAATTATTTACTTAATAATATTGCTTACTTAATCCAGCCTTTCTGGACATTTAACTCCATAGCAATTTGGTACTTGGACCTCTTGTATGTGGGTACCCATACCCAAATGGGAAAATAATGGCCCAGGAGCTGAAAGAGAGTCACCTAAAATATATCTACTGTCAGATCACAAATGTTCCATGTCTACCTAAAGCATTGTGTGTTGTTCACAGGCCATTACTTACTAATCTATACCATGCATCTGCTTTGTACGTCAGTTTCAGGGAATCATCAGGGAATCAATAGAGTTTACGGTAGACGTTTGCCTGTAGAGAGCAGCGGTCTGTAGGTTCTGTAATTCTGTTCAACTATTAAATCTTCTCCTGGCACACCATTTCCTTTTAACCAGGTGACAGTTGCCATCGTTTATGAAATGCTTGAATCCTGCAGGAAACTATTCCACCTTGGTCTTATCACAGGCACCCATTGTTAGTTGTTGTTTATACATGGAGTTGTTGGTTTTAACAAGCGCTTATTCTTCTGTTTACAGTGTGTCCTCAGTGATGCTGCAAGTGTTTACTATCCACAAAATACCAATTAACCCCAATCCTCAGCTCACCTCTTCCATGTTGGTATATGGGATTACACACTAGATGACTTGGCACTGTTCCTGTTGTCAAAGTCTACAACATGACATTTTAAATCTGCCCCAGTGATATTGAGTTGGTTTGCTTCTCCTGACTGCAATGTAATATAATGGATTACAGCACAAAGCACCACTGAGGGCAAGATGCTACAGAGCTCTGATGAGTGTGTTTTTCATCAATCTTGTCCTGGTTCACTCGCTCCATGTTTACATGCTGTTAGATTTAGTGTTTAACTGCTGCCTCCACAGCATCTACATCAGGCGAAGACCAAAAGCCTGAAGGCAGTCAGACACATGTCTTCCAATATTTTGGACAGGACATTGTAAAATACAAAAATATGAATAATTGCCAAAGGATATCATGTGTAACCTATGGGTGGTGTTGCTATCAGGACTTTAAACAGTACTTCTAACACAGACTACACAACATCAGCCCGATATTGGCTTAACCTGGCAGATACTGGGTGTTAGGAATGAAAACAAGTGTTGGGGGTTACAGTTGCTGGCTTTAGTGACTCATAGTGATACACAACACACACATCAACTGGGGTGCTTCACAACATCCCGACAAAAAGAAGATTTTTTTCTGTTCCCTCCAGTTCAATGACATGTTCCATGATATTAACCAATAGAAGAACAGAGCACTTTTCAACATATTTCAATATTTGAGAGGAATCGTACAAATTATAATACAAGCATGAAATTTGGCTCGGTTGTTGTCCAGGACTTCTTGATCAAATCTGCCCGTTTGGCCATTTGGTTAGCTCTTGTTCAACAACACAAAGTTACACAGAGCTGAAAAAAGATGAACCCCGGCAGCTACTGGAGATGAGGGCGGTAGAAGCAGGATCCCATGAAAGATGAAAGGGAGACAAAAACACTAGTTTGTGTTTTCTATGTCAGACTAAAGGAGGTGAGCTAAGAGAAGACATTGAAAGTGAATAAGTTGCTCTGCATAATCGAAAACAAGACTGCCTGAACGTCCAAGAGCAAGAGAAAGCACAGGAGCACTGGAAGAAATTGCCTTCTCTGAACTGGTCACTTACTTCAGTGAGGTAAAAGCTACTAGTGATGGTACAGGTAGACCCATTTGAAGGCTCGGTTATGCAGAGCCACAAGCAGGCAGGTTCTTGTGCTATGACATCTCCACCACTCAGTTTGGCAGATAGTTTTCCATCACCGCAGACAGGCAGGCCTCTAATTTAATAATTTGGGATCGATCCTCCGCCTTTATAGACACATACAGCTGTGTGTTATCAGCGTAACAGTGGAAGTTAACCCCATGATTACGTATAATGTGGCCAAGAGGTGCGATGTATAGGGAGAAGAGCAGAGGGCCAAGAACAGAGCCCTGAGGTATGCCAAAATTTCCCCTCAGAGAATGTTGATGTCGTATTATTAAAGAGACACGCTGTGTTATTTCAGATAGATACAATTGTAACCATGCTAGAGCCAGCCCAGAGACGCCAAATATGTTCTCTAATCAGTCAAAGAGCATACGATGATCGATAGTGTGAAAAGCTACACTAAGATCCAGTAGTAAAAGTATCGAGGTGGAATCTGAATCCATGTTTAGGAGCAGATCATTTACGACTTTAGTAAGCACAGTTTCGGTGGAGTGGCAGGCCCTGAAAGCAGACTGAATTCACTTATTCACTTTCATTGTCATTGCTTCTCTAAGATCACCTCCTTTAGTCTCGCATAGGAAACATTCTATTGTCTAGTGTGATCCTGCTTCTACCACCTTCATCTCCAGAAACTGCTGGGGTTCATCTTTTTTCAGCTCTGTGTAACTTTGTGTTGTTGAACAGGAGCCTGCAACTCTCTTGATATCCTGCTGTGGGATAGAGGAATACTTGAGATAAAACAAGGCACAGGTCTAGCTTGACTGGTAGTGCATGGAATGAGTGAAACAGAGGAATAGTCCTTCCCAAGTTCACATACCCGTCATCTCCTCTTTTAGTAGGATTGGCCAGGGGAAACTTAGATCTTCCTTCTTATCCTGCTGACATATAAGCAACAATTTGGTGTTCCTTGATTCACTAGTAGAGCTTGTGTCCATGGCCAGTCTGACATTCTGGGTCCAATGTTGATCCTTTTACCACCCTGTAAATGTACAAGTGGGAAGTGAAGGGACAGTCAACAGGAGAGAGAGAGCTGCAAGCCGCAAACAGCTGTTTCTACACGCCTCCCCTGCTGATTTGACAGAGAATCATTCATAAATTCCAAATATATTTAACGTTCTGCTAGTGTTACGTTAAGTGGATGCTCTGATTAATAAATGTATTCTTTGATTTTGAAACAGTAGCCTTATGTTGTTGACATTTAGACTTTCTGAGGCCGTTACAGCCGCCGGAAACCTCTTCATTTGTCTAATCTGCTCTGGTGGTGTGTTTATGTCAACCGCCGAGACGCTGCCCTTCTATGAGCTGGAGGTTACGGATTGGAGCTGCACACGGCCCGGTCCTCCAATCCCAAAGAGGCCAAATCACTACTTGATTAGTAGATTGGGAAAGTGGGCAAGGTTAGTTGTTTTTAATAACTGATTGCAACACCATGGGAGTGTTTTTGTCTACAGTCACTAGTGTGCAGGGCTGCTGTTGGACTGTGTTTTTTAGGTCCTCTTTTTGTTTTATTTCTTTCTTTGATCTTTAATAGCACCCGCAAGCCCCTTTTCCTTTTGTCTGCCTCACCTCATTTTAATTCATTCATTCATTATCCATAACCGCTTATCCCATTCGGGGTCGCGGGGGGGCTGGAGCCGATCCCAGCTGAAATTGGGCGAAGGCGGGGCTCACCTCATTTTGTTGTTAAAAAAAAAATCTACGTCCTTGTAAATAAAATAACTTTAATTTACCAAGAAAATGTGGTTTTATGGTGATGTTTACCCTAGCGAGCTGGGTTGTAACAGAGGCCATCGCTAGGATGCTGCTCCGATGGTCCGGTAAATTTGAATGGTGCAACTTAGTCCACACGGTGATTTATTCACGTACAATAAGGAGATTGATTGAAAGCACATAAGTTATTTTCAAATTTTAATTAACTAATTAATCAGACATTCAGCACCCCCATGTAGCCAGAATGGAATGATCCTTTGTTTCCAGTGCAACAATTCAACTGTGAGATTGACAGTCAGATTTGGCTCCTTAGATTGAATCATCCAATAGTTTACTATCCGAGGTCACCTCTATGTAAATAAGAAGAAGTGTAAGTCAGAGGGCTATAAAATCATCAAAATCCACCCCAGCGGGCTTTAAAACACAGGAATCTGCACCAGAATCATTCAAATCAACTGCACACCTTTGGCAGCCATCTTGAAAAATAGCCGCCATTGGATTTTCGAACGGCCAATTTGGCATACTTGATCAATAAGCCCTTGGGAACAACCAAGCCAAATATCATGCTTGTATCATAATTTGCATGATTTGTTGCTACTATCGGCTCCACTAACTCTAATTAGCTAAAGTAATTATCAGCTAATTACTTTATAGTTTTCACCAATTGAGTGGTGGCTGTGTGAAACACAATTTCGTTTTTATGTGGAGCATAAAAATGACAAATAAAGGGATCTTGAATCTTGATCTCTTGAGTAGACAACAAGAATTTATGTTTGATTTCAATTCAGTAAACCTGTAACCATGTGACCCCTCACCCTCAGGTCAGCAACATTATAGCAAATGAATGTCAACTTCACCGCCCAGTGTTCATGAACGCTTCCAGCTTCACTTCCATCCAGAAAAGTCTGATTACACACAGAAACAGTAGTCGTTGGTGTTGTCAGGTGGAACTGTGAATTTGGTCTCTGATACCTCTCAACTCTGTACGTCACACAGCAGGTCACAAAAGACTGCAAGCTCTGATTGGTCAGGATCCAGAGTCGCCATGCCATGTCAAAGTAACATCCACCTATAAACAAGTTCAATAAAGATATGTATTATTTTCCATAGAGAAAATATTACCACAGACCTTTATCCTACTGGATGTTGATGACTTCTACTGTGTAGTGCATCAGTGGAGTTGCATGGAAGTACTTGTATATATATATCATTATAAAAAAAATGAATAGTTCACTTTTTTCTATGTTAACTTATTAACAATGCTTTGGCATGGAATTTATTTAATCATCTGTGAACTTGATTTGAAACAGGCTATATAATCATTTTCTATGCTGCTTATCTGTGCTGCACTTAGTGCAAGAATACGTGTTTTATTAAAGGAGCACATAATGAGTACTACTACTACAATTGTCTAATGTCTTGTGTAGAAAATAACCCTGATGATGTCACAGTGATGTCACTAGATTACCCCTTAAAGAACAGTTTTGTACCAAATGACAGAGAGAGTTCTGTGTAGACTATTCAGGGCCATTGTATCGGGTGGTGCCAGAAGTTTTAGAATCAAACAGTCTGCATGGACAAAAAGAAGTGACCCAGTGCCATGACCACCACCAGTTACTCTACAGTGTTGGTTTCTTTGTTTTATAATACTTACGTCTTGAAAATATATTCATACATAATGTCATGATACTTACTATCTGAGAGAACATAGCAACTTATATAATACAATGAAAACAAATGACATTTGACTGTGGTACAGAACTGAAATAAACAGAGATTCCCAGAGCTGAAGTAAAGTGTGTAGACAGGTATTTTAAGGGGAGACCTGTTGCTCAGTCAGTGTCAGTAGCATCACTTACTGGCATGGGACCAGACCATGCC
Source organism: Sebastes umbrosus (assembly GCF_015220745.1). Lineage (NCBI taxonomy): Eukaryota > Metazoa > Chordata > Actinopteri > Perciformes > Sebastidae > Sebastes > Sebastes umbrosus. The sequence continues at coordinate 896,144 of NC_051280.1, read as the reverse complement.
ATCAGTGCTACTGACACTATAATCATTTCTAGCTCAAAGATAAATTCTCCCCTCTGTAGGTCAATTTAAAGATACATGCAGTCCCTGTACATACCACACATTCTCCACGTTCTGCCTGCATATACTACACACACTATCCAGTCAGAGCGCTGCAGTGTGCTGAGTGTGCCTAGTGTGTGTTGCTGTCAGCAGGAGGAGCTGTACCATGGCTGAACAGCCCAACATCTTCATTCACTGCCTGTCGCAATAATCCGACACACTCCTTCATCTCAACACCAGAATCTTTCACTGAGGCCTGTGTGTGTGTGTGTGTGTGTGTGTGTGTGTGTAGGATGCAGTGTGCTGCATATGGCCTGAGGACAGTATCCTGTCACGGTCATCAATTTGCTTTCAGTCCTGCAGGTGCACGACGCTTCTGCTAATCTTTTCATGATAACTGCTATACCATACAGTACATCTGTGTGTGTGTGTGTGTGTGTGTGTGTGTGTGTGCGTGCGTGCGTGCGTGCGTGCGTGCGTGCGTGCGTGTGTGTGTGCGTGCCTGCATGTGTGCACGTGTGCGTGTGCGTGTGTGTGTGTGTGTGTTAGAAAGAGACAGAGAGGACACAACAGACAAAATCAGAAGACAAAGACACAGTATAATGAAATCACAGCTGTGGTGAGTACTGCATTCTGATTGGCCAGACGGTGTATATTATTGACAGATAACCACACAGTTCTGCCAATGGTTCCTCGTTTTTCCCTGATTCCGAATATCTACTACAAGGTTGACAAAGTTTCCATTGAAGAGCCTATTTGCCCTAAATGTGAACAAACAATAGGTTACTTAATTTGACAAAATAATCTCAACTCAAGGTCCATCCACTCAAGTTGATGACTCAAAATGAGCCATCTCCATGACAACTGAGCAAACTGCTGATAGAGACTGCGAAATGTGGGTGAAAGGTCTGTAGGCCCAGGTATAATTACCATGTCCAAGGTTAGGGCTGAACTTCCAGGCTCAACAATACTACAATAATAAAAAAAAAACACATGGCAATCACTGAACCTTTTCCTGGTCTCTTCTTAACACCCAATCACACTGGGACAGATGTATACATGTGACTGACTGTTTACACTTGACCCCCCCCCACACACCCCTTCTCCTTCTCTGGTGTCATCTCAGGACACCATTTCCAGTGCTAGCCCCCCTACTGTCCTCTCATGGCATTAACTCCTTGACCAGTTCATCTCCCTGTCATAGTTAGGGCTTCCACAGGTTCACAAGAACAATCTTCATTACATTAAATGCACCACTGTCCCATCTCCAGCTACTATGTGTAAGCTGGCCTTCTTAAATGTGAGGTCTCTCTCTAACAAGACTTTTATTCTAAAGAAGTTAATCTCCTCCACCCTCCTAGATTTCCTGTTCCTCACTATGGTAAATGGACTTGCATTTATATAGCGCTTTCCTAGTCTTCTGACCACTCAAAGCTCTTTACACTACATGTCAGCATTCACCCATTCTCACGCACATTCATACACTGATGGCTGAGGCTGCTAAGGTGCCAACTTTGCCCATCAGGATCTGATCTAAATGCTCATTCACACACCGATGGCTATGCCTTCAGGAGCAATTTGGTGTCTTGCTCACTAGAACTTGTTATGAGTCTGGTGAATATAGCCAGTCCCTCAGACTGGACTCAGTACAGTCCCTCAGACTGGCCTCAATGCGGTCCCTCAGAATGGCCTCAATGCGGTCCCTCAGACAGGCCTCAATGCAGTTCTTCAGACTGGCCTCAGTACAGTCCCTCAGACTGGCCTCAATGCGGTCCCTCAGAATGGCCTCAATGCGGTCCCTCAGACAGGCCTCAATGCAGTCCCTCAGACTGGCTTCAGTACAGTCCCTCAGACTGGCCTCAGTACAGTCTCTCAGACTAGCCTCAATGCAGTCCATCAAACTGGCCTCAGGACAGTCCCTCAGACTGGACTAAATGCATTCCCTCAGACTGGCCTCAATGCAGTCCCTCAGACTAGACTCAATGCGGTCCCTCAGACTGACCTTAGTACAGTCCCTCAGACTGGCCTCAATGCAGTCCCTCAGACTGACCTCAGGACAATCCCTCAGACTGGCCTCAGTACAGTCCCTCAGACTGGCCTCAATGCAGTCCCTCAAACTGGCCTCAATGGAGTCCCTCAGACTGGCCTCAATGCAGGCCCTCAGACTGGCCTCAATGCAGTCCCTCAAACTGGCCTCAATGCAGTCCCTCAGACTGGCCTCAATGAAGTCCCTCAGACTGGCCTCAGTACAGTCCCTCAGACTGGCCTCAATGCAGTCCCTAAAACTGGCCTCAATGCAGTCCCTCAGACTGGCCTCAATACAGTCCCTCAGACTGGCCTCAGTGAGGTCCCTCAAACTGGCCTCAATGCAGTCCCTCAGACTGGCCTCAATGCAGTCCCGCAAAATGGCCTCAATGCGGTCCCTCAGACAGGCCTCAATGCAGTCCCTCAGACTGGCCTCGGTACAATCCCTCAGACTGGCCTCAGTACAGTCCCTCAAACTGGGCTCAATGCGGTCCCTCAGACTGACCTCAGGACAGTCCCTCAGACTGGCCTCAGTACAGTCCCTCAGACTGGCCTCAATGCAGTCCCTCAAACTGGCCTCAATGCAGTCCCTGACTGGCCTCAATGCAGTCCCTCAGACTGGCCTGAATGCAGTCCCTCAGACTGAACTCAGGACAGTCCCTCAGACTGGCCTCAGTACAGTCCCTCAGACTGGCCTCAATGCAGTCCCTCAAACTGGCCTCAATGCAGTCCCTCAGACTGGCCTCAATGCAGTCCCTCAGACTGGCCTCAATGCGGTCCCTCAAACTGGCCTCAATGCAGTCCCTCAGACTGGCCTCAGTACAGTCCCTCAGACTGGCCTCAGTACAGTCCCTCAGACTGGCCTCAATGCAGTCCCTCAAACTGGCCTCAATGCAGTCCCTCAGACTGGCCTCAATGCAGTCCCTCAGACTGGCCTCAATGCGGTCCCTCAAACTGGCCTCAATGCAGTCCCTCAGACTGGCCTCAGTACAGTCCCTCAGACTGGCCTCAATGCAGTCCCTCAAACTGGCCTCAATGCAGTCCCTCAGACTGGCCGCAATGCAGTCCCTCAGACTGGCCTCAATGCAGTCCCTCAAACTGGCCTCAATGCAGTCCCTCAGACTGGCCTCAATGAAGTCCCTCAGACTGGCCTCAGTACAGTCCCTCAGACTGGCCTCAATGCAGTCCCTAAAACTGGCCTCAATGCAGTCCCTCAGACTGGCCTCAATACAGTCCCTCAGACTGGCCTCAATGCGGTCCCTCAAACTGGCCTCAATGCAGTCCCGCAGAATGGCCTCAATGCGGTCCCTCAGACAGGCCTCAATGCAGTCCCTCAGACTGGCCTCGGTACAGTCCCTCAGACTGGCCTCAGTACAGTCCCTCAAACTGGGCTCAATGCGGTCCCTCAGACTGACCTCAGGACAGTCCCTCAGACTGGCCTCAGTACAGTCCCTCAGACTGGCGTCAATGCAGTCCCTCAAACTGGCCTCAATGCAGTCCCTGACTGGCCTCAATGCAGTCCCTCAGACTGGCCTAAATGCAGTCCCTCAGACTGGCCTCAATGCAGTCCCTTAGACTGGCCTCAATGCAGTCCCTCAGACTGGCCTCAATACGTTCCTCAAACTGGCCTCAATGCAGTCCCTCAGACTGGCCTCAATGCAGTCCCTCAGACTGGCCTCAGTACAGTCCCTCAGACTGGCCTCAATGCAGTCCCTCAAATTGGCCTCAATGCAGTCCCTCAGACTGGCCTCAATGCAGTCCCTCAGACTGGCCTCAGTACAGTCCCTCAGACTGGCCTCAGTACAGTCCCTCAGACTGGCCTCAATGCAGTCCCTCAAACTGGCCTCAATGCAGTCCCTCAGACTGGCCTCAATGCAGTCCCTCAGACTGGCCTCAATGCGGTCCCTCAAACTGGCCTCAATGCAGTCCCTCAGACTGGCCTCAGTACAGTCCCTCAGACTGGCCTCAATGCAGTCCCTCAAACTGGCCTCAATGCAGTCCCTCAGACTGGCCGCAATGCAGTCCCTCAGACTGGCCTCAATGCGGTCCCTCAAACTGGCCTCAATGCAGTCCCTCAGACTGGCCTCAATGCAGTCCCGCAGAATGGCCTCAATGCGGTCCCTCAGACAGGCCTCAATGCAGTCCCTCAGACTGGCCTCGGTACAGTCCCTCAGACTGGCCTCAGTACAGTCCCTCAAACTGGGCTCAATGCGGTCCCTCAGACTGACCTCAGGACAGTCCCTCAGACTGGCCTCAGTACAGTCCCTCAGACTGGCCTCAATGCAGTCCCTCAAACTGGCCTCAATGCAGTCCCTGACTGGCCTCAATGCAGTCCCTCAGACTGGCCTAAATGCAGTCCCTCAGACTGAACTCAGGACAGTCCCTCAGACTGGCCTCAGTACAGTCCCTCAGACTGGCCTCAATGCAGTCCCTCAAACTGGCCTCAATGCAGTCCCTCAGACTGGCCTCAATGCAGTCCCTCAGACTGGCCTCAATGCGGTCCCTCAAACTGGCCTTAATGCAGTCCCTCAGACTGGCCTCAATGCAGTCCCTCAGACTGGCCTCAATGCAGTCCCTCAGACTGGCCTCAATACGTTCCTCAAACTGGCCTCAATGCAGTCCCTCAGACTGGCCTCAATGCAGTCCCTCAGACTGGCCTCAGTACAGTCCCTCAGACTGGCCTCAATGCAGTCCCTCAAATTGGCCTCAATGCAGTCCCTCAGACTGGCCTCAATGCAGTCCCTCAGACTGGCCTCAATGCAGTCCCTCACACTGGCCTCAATGCGGTCCCTCAAACTGGCCTCAATGCAGTCCCTCAGACTGGCCTCAATGCAGTCCCTCAGACTGGCCTCAGTACAGTCCCTCAGACTGGCCTCAATGCAGTCCCTCAAATTGGCTTCAATGCAGTCGCTCAGACTAGACGTAATGCGGTCCCTCAGACTGACCTCAGTACAGTCCCTCAAACTGGCCTCAATGCAGTCCCTCAGACTGGCCTCAGGACAGTCCCTCAGACTTTACTAAATGCGGTCGCTCAGACTAGACTCAAAGCGGTCCCTCAAACTGGCCTCAATGCAGTCTCTCAGACTCGCGTCAATGCAGTCCCTCAGACTGGCCTCAGGACAGTCCCTCAGACTGGACTAAATGCGGTCGCTCAGACTAGACTCAAAGCGGTCCCTCAAACTGGCCTCAATGCAGTCTCTCAGACTGGCGTCAATGCAGTCCCTCAGACTGGCCTCAGGACAGTCCCTCAGACTGGACTAAATGTGGTCCCTCAGACTGGCCTCAGTACAGTCCCTCAGACTGGCCTCAATGCAGTCCCTCAGACTGACCTCAGGACAGTCCCTCAGACTGGCCTCAGTACAGTCCCTCAGACTGGCCTCAATGCAGTCCCTCAGACTGGCCTCAATGCGGCCCCTCAAACTGGCCTCAATGCAGTCCCTCAGACTGGCCTCAATGCAGTCCCTCAGAATGGCCTCAATGCGGTCCCTCAGACAGGCCTCAAAGCAGTCCCTCAGACTGGCCTCAGTACAGTCCCTTAGACTGGCCTCAATGCAGTCCCTTAAACTGGCCTCAATGCAGTCCCTCAGACTGGCCTCAATGCAGTCCCTCAGACTGGCCTCAATGCAGTCCCTCAGACTGGCCTCAATGCAGTCCCTCAGACTGGCTTCAGTACAGTCCCTCAGACTGGCCTCAGTACAGTCCTTCAGACTGGCCTCAGTACAGTCCCTCAAACTGGCCTCAATGCAGTCCCTCAGACTGGCCTCAGGACAGTCCCTCAGACTGGACTAAATGCGGTCCCTCAGACTGGCCTCAATGCAGTCCCTTAGACTAGACTCAATGCGGTCCCTCAGACTGACCTCAGTACAGCCCCTCAGACTGGCCTCAATGCAGTCCCTCAGACTGACCTCAGGACAGTCCCTCAGACTGGCCTCAGTACAGTCCCTCAGACTGGCCTCAATGCAGTCCCTCAAACTGGCCTCAATGCAGTCCCTCAGACTGGCCTCAATGCGGTCCCTCAAACTGGCCTCAATGCAGTCTCTCAGACTGGCGTCAATGCAGTCCCTCAGACTGGCCTCAGGACAGTCCCTCAGACTAGACTAAATGCGGTCCCTCAGACTGGCCTCAATGCAGTCGCTCAGACTAGACTCAATGCGGTCCCTCAGGCTGACCTCAGTACAGTCCCTCAGACTGGCCTCAGTACAGTCCCTCAGACTGGCCTCAATGCAGTCTCTCAGACTGGCGTCAATGCAGTCCCTCAGACTGGCCTCAGGACAGTCCCTCAGACTGGACTAAATGCGGTCCCTCAGACTGGCCTCAATGCAGTCCCTCAGACTAGACTCAATGCGGTCCCTCAGACTGACCTCAGTACAGTCCCTCAGATTGGCCTCAATGCAGTCCCTAAGACTGACCTCAGGACAGTCCCTCAGACTGGCCTCAGTACAGTCCCTCAGACTGGCCTCAATGCAGTCCCTCAAACTGACCTCAGTACAGTCCCTCAGACTGGGCTCAATGCAGTCCCTCAGACTGACATCAGGACAGTCCCTTAGACTGGCCTCAATGCAGTCCCTCAGACTGGCTTCAGTACAGTCCCTCAGACTGGCTTCAGTACAGTCCCTCAGACTGGCCTCAGTACAGTCCCTCAAACTGGCCTCAATGCAGTCCCTCAGACTGGTCTCAGGACAGTCCCTCAGACTGGACTAAATGCGGTCCCTCAGACTGGCCTCAATGCAGTCCCTCAGACTAGACTCAATGCGGTCCCTCAGACTGACCTCAGTACAGTCCCTCAGACTGGCCTCAATGCAGTCCCTCAGACTGGCCTCAGTACAGTCCCTCAGACTGGCCTCAATGCAGTCCCTCAAACTGGCCTCAATGCAGTCCCTCAGAATGGCCTCAATGCGGTCCCTCAGACAGGCCTCAAAGCAGTCCCTCAGACTGGCCTCAGGACAGTCCCTAAGACTGGACTAAATGCGGTCCCTCAGACTGGCCTCAATGCAGTCCCTTAGACTGGCCTCAATGCAGTCCCTCAGACTGGCCTCAATGCAGTCCCTCAGAATGGCCTCAATGCGGTCCCTCAGACAGGCCTCAAAGCAGTCCCTCAGACTGGCCTCAGGACAGTCCCTAAGACTGGACTAAATGCGGTCCCTCAGACTGGCCTCAATGCAGTCCCTTAGACTGGCCTCAATGCAGTCCCTCAGAATGGCCTCAATGCGGTCCCTCAGACAGGCCTCAAAGCAGTCCCTCAGACTGGCCTCAGTACAGTCCCTCAATCTGGCCTCAATGCGGTCTCTCAGACTGGCCTCAATGCAGTCCCTCAGACTGGCCTCAATGCGGTCCCTCAGACTGGCCTCAATGCGGTCCCTCAAACTGGCCTCAATGCAGTCCCTCAGACTGGCCTCAATGCAGTCCCTCAGACTGGCCTCAGTGCAGTCCCTCAGAATGGCCTCAATGCGGTCCCTCAGACAGTCCTCAATGCAGTCCCTCAGACTGGCCTCAGTACAGTCCCTCAGACTGGCCTCAGTACAGTCCCTCAAACTGGCCTCAATGCGGTCTCTCAGACTAGCCTCAATGCAGTCCCTCAGACTGGCCTCAGGACAGTCCCTCAGACTGGACTCAATGCGGTCCCTCAGACTGGACTCAATGCGGTCCATCAGACTGGCCTCAGTACGGTCCCTCAGACTGACCTCAGTACAGTCCCTCAGACTGGCCTCAATGCAGTCCCTCAGATTGGCCTCAATGCAGTCTCTCAGACTAGCCTCAATGCAGTCCCTCAGACTGGCCTCAATGCGGTCACTCAGACTGGCCTCAATGCAGTCCCTCAAACTGGCCTCAATGCAGTCCCTCAGACTGGTCTCAATGCGGTCCCTCAGACAGGACTCAATGCAGTCCCTCAAACTGGCCTCAATGCAGTCCCTCAGACTGGCCTCAGGACAGTCCCTTAGACTGGACTAAATGCGGTCCCTCAGACTGGCCTCAATGCAGTCGCTCAGACTAGACTCAATGTGGTCCCTCAGACTGGCCTCAGTACAGTCCCTCAGACTGGCCTCAGTACAGTCCCTCAGACTGGCCTCAATGCAGTCCCTCAAACTGGCCTCAATGCAGTCCTTCAGACTGGCCTCAATGCGGTCCCTCAGACTGGCCTCAATGCAGTCTCTCAGACTGGCGTCAATGCAGTCCCTCAGACTGGCCTCAGGACAGTCCCTCAGACTGGACTAAATGCGGTCCCTCAGACTGGCCTCAGTACAGTCCCTCAGACTGGCCTCAATGCAGTCCCTCAGACTGGCCTCAATGCAGTCCCTCAGACTGGCCTCAATGCGGTCCCTCAAACTGGCCTCAATGCAGTCCCTCAGACTGGCCTCAATGCAGTCCCTCAGACTGGCCTCAGTGCAGTCCCTCAGAATGGCCTCAATGCGGTCCCTCAGACAGGCCTCAATGCAGTCCCTCAGACTGGCCTCAGTACAGTCCCTCAGACTGGCCTCAGTACAGTCCCTCAAACTGGCCTCAATGCGGTCTCTCAGACTAGCCTCAATGCAGTCCCTCAGACTGGCCTCAGGACAGTCCCTCAGACTGGACTCAATGCGGTCCCTCAGACTGGCCTCAATGCGGTCCCTCAGACTGACCTCAGTACAGTCCCTCAGACTGGCCTCAATGCAGTCCCTCAGATTGGCCTCAATGCAGTCCCTCAGACTGACCTCAGGACAGTCCCTCAGACTGGCCTCAGTACAGTCCCTCGGACTGACCTCAGTACAGTCCCTCAGACTGGACTCAACGTAGTCCCACATGCAGATCCCGATACTGTCCCTCATGTTGGCCCTCATACAGGCCCTAGTATCAGTCTCTGTCATGCTGACCCTGACACTCTCTCAGTTGCTAGCACTAACTTACCTCTAAATATACTGTCAACCATTATTGAGCTATGTCTGTCTGTTGACATGTCAATGTTTGGCACTTTCAATAGAGTTTAAACTTACTCAGAGAGCTTTATATATATTTGAGATTCTTTAGCTGATAATTTGCAGCTTGAGAATAACCCAAACTGCTGAATCAGCATTATGAGGCTGAACAAAGTAGCTGGACCCACTAGTGGCCTTTCCTGCACATCAAGCAGCTTTTTGGACGAGATACCCGATGGATGAGGGCATGGTTTGTGGTTCGACACATGTTCTTTGGATGGTTCGAAATAAAAGACATATTTTAGAAAAAATCTTCCCCCCCCCCCTTTAATACTCCATTTTTTCAGTTTTCATTTCTTTATTCTTCTCTCTACTGTTAACTCTTTGAAACAGGGTTTTGAACCTAGAATTCCTGGTTGTTACATTTTACGTGTTATTCTTGTACAGATTTAATGATATGTTTTCACTTTACTTAAAGGAACAGTGTGTAGCATTTAGGGGGATATATTGGCAGAAATGGAATATAATATTAATAAGTATGTTTTCTTTAGTGTTTAATCACCTGAAACTAAGAATCTCTGTGTTTCCGTTACCTTACAATGAGCCTGGTTTATCTCCATACGGAGCGGGTCCTCTTCATGGAGCTGGCCGCCATGTTTCTACAGTCGCCCAGAACGGATTCTTGTTGTTTCTAGTTGTAAAATGTTGTTGTACATGTTTTAAACCGGGATATGTCCAGCTGATATCTTCATATTTGTGTAATATTACCATACAATCCCCGCACTGAGCTCTGATTGGTCAGTAGGAGGTGCTTTCATATGAGTTGATCTCTTATCTGGAACATAACCTGCTGCGGAGCAGGTTGGCTGTTCAGCATCAGTTACCATGGCGATCTACCCCGGTAAGAAGTGATCCACCTTCGTAGGATTGAAAACCCTGAAGGGTTAACCCTGAAGTTACCTCACCTCACTAAATCCTGCTTCGTAGTACAGACCTCTGGAGTATAACCTTGACATCAGACACAAAAAAAGGTGTTGACAATGTTATTGCAGATACATTATCCCCCAGTGTAGTTTGCACCAATTTGGCATGTGTTGTGTTGCAGTGTAAAAGTTATATGGTGAATTGATTTCAAACACTACGTCTGGTCTTATGGGAGGGGTATTACATCCACTGGTTTCATCTGGCCTCTTGTTGAAAGACAGCTCTCTCTGTGTTTCAGGTCTGCCACGCCCCTTCTCAGTGCTATCACCGGATCTCGTTCAACAATCAGTGGAGCTGTATATCTACTGCCAGATTCAGTGTTCCTGTCCCTCTTGGCCCCTGAGCTGTCTTTTACTGGTGCTGCTGTCCTTTGGTTGAGTAATTGGTGAAACTGTTTTCTGTGATAGCATTCTGACACAGCTCTGCTCAACCTTGCTTCTTTGTTTCTGATAAACGTTGTGACTTTGTTAACAAAGCCTCGTAGAGCTTCTCTGGCTTTCTTTTCTCACTCCTTTTCTCCTGTTTTGTGGCTAGGTAGGGAGAATAGTATTGTATTGTTTTCAGTAGAGTAATGGATTCTTTATATTCTAGTTAGTGTGGGTTTATTTGCTTGTTTTGGCCTTGGAGACCTTGATACCTTATTTGCTTCTGAGTATTTGTCTTATTTTTATGTTAATAAATGACACTCTTTGTTATAGGTGCTTCAGTAGCTATTTTCCTACTGTGTCAGTCCCATCATTTTTCAAAGGATGGATAAACTTTGAATGTTACTGCTAGTGCTCCCCTAGATCTCATGTTAAGGTAGTAACACTGTCAAGGGAGGGTAAAGATCTCAAGCTAAGTATGCCTTGCAGCTCCTTCCTCGGATCGGGTGATTGGAACATTATTGTGCAGTGTTTCAAAATCATCCATTGAAGAGTACAAGTTTGTAGGCTCTTTGTGAGTATTACATCAAAAACAGGCCAATTTGAAACTACATGACGTCACAAAGTCATAGTTTTCTCTTTAAATATATACTTTCTCCGAAGTGTATCATATACATTTATTTGAATATTTCTAAAATCCTGCCTGATATATTTGCTAACTTACCTTTCATGAAGTAAAAACACTTCTCATCCCCTCCTCTGGCCTTCAATCAGAGCAGACAGGACATGTTGGGCTGGTGCTGAGTCTGACAGTGAATATTGATTGAGAGAGCAGTGAGTGAAAGAGCCCCAGCCAGGTGGATCGATCTGTCTCTCAGCCATTGTCAGAGCTCATCATCTAGTCTAATAATAAAGCTCTGAATAGAAATGCTTCCTGACCTTGAGCGGTGAGAGCTAACCGCACAAACAGCAGAACAATAAACTGAGAGAATGGATGTTCTTCACATGCTAAATGTCACATCTTTAACACACACTGAGGGGTTCTGTTTACAACAATGGCCTCCATTCACAATGAATTATCCTGCAAGAAAAAGGCTAAACAGAAGAGAAGCAGCCAAACCAAGACTTGAGAACATCATTCAGTGAGCTCAAAACACCTGGTTAACATAAATCAAAACCTCAAATATAGCTTTTCATGTTACTCGGAGGTTAGTTTGTTTTTTAGTCTTACACCAACTATTCAATCCTATTCAGATGTGTTTGTCTGTTACTGACAGATATCCAACACTAGAGGGAAACACAGCTCAGAGACTCAGTATGAGGAATAATTCCTGTAAATGTAACTGTGTGTGTGTGTGTGTGTGTGTGCGTGCGTGTGTGCATGTGTGCGCACTTTTGTGTGTGTGTTATAGAGGCCTTTGTCTGATGTTTTGATGGTTTCTCATTGAAGTGTCCTTCATATATCTCTCTAAGCAAACACACATACACACACACACACACACACACAACAAACATTCAGAGACCTGCTGTGGTCCTAGGAGACACCCAGAGAGTAGCAGCTGCTCTGTCTACGCACACACACGCACACACACGCACACACACACACACACACACACACACACACACACACACACACACACACACACACACACACACACACACACACACACACACACACACACACACACACACACACACACACACACACTTCTGCCATGCCTGTTTGCCATTTGTGAGGGTTGGTAAACATTGATATGCATCCCTTCACACAACTGGTATTGTGTGATATGAGCCTGGAGGATTTAATTATTAGGACTGGTGGAAGTGGTGAGTGTGAGGACAGACAGATGGACAGATGGATGATAGGTGTAGCTATAACATATTCTGCTCAGGGACACTCTAGTGGAGTCAGGTGGAAACATGACCAACTCCTGCAGTGAGAGCCTGACATTGACACAATTCCAGGTCCTTGGCTTGGTCCACTGTTGTCATGACCTTGGGTCTTTTAAGTCTCAGTCCAAACCATTGAGGTATCTAATTTCTTTAGACTGGGTGCATGCACAATCATCATGTTTCATCATCAGTCATCACCACAAACATGTTTGGAGAGTTTGAAGGCAAGGGGACTGTTATAGGAGACATTGGAAGACCATTTCATCACCTTGACTTCACCAGACTGTATCCCTGAGAACTCCATCCAATAGTATCTTTATCATATTTTGTGGTAAGGTGGAGGTCACCAGCTTTCTCTGGATGAAGTTCTCACTAACTCTCTGCTGTTCAGGACACAGTTTTAGATTTCTCTCTTCTGTGTGAAGATGTTTTCCCTTCAGTAACCATATCAAGACAGGAGCAGCAAAGACAGCAAAACAGGTTCAGTTCTCATTTGGTAAAGAGGTATGTCCTCTAGTGAAGATCAAACAGGCAAGTTCACCCACACACCAATCTGCTCAAAACTCTGTTTGTCCTTAGCACTAATCAGTAATAACACACCAAACTGGCACCTGGGGGTGAGAGTACAAGTCCAGATGCCCATAACCACAGCACATCTTTATACAGTCCTCTTAAAGGGCCAGTAGCATGTCTGGGGATCTAGTGTATAATTAGTGTATAATCACCTGAAAATAAGAGTTGTTGTGTTTTCGTTAGCTTAGCTTTCGTTAGCTTTACGTTACCTGAAGGCCACCGTAGTTTATGACATGCTTATGTATCTGCGGTAACGTGAGCTGCAGAGAGCTAAAGCGTGATAGCGCCAGCTGCCGTCTGACTTCTGTTGTTCCTAAAGTAATGTTATTATGGTATGGATGGCCTCTACCATGGTTTACCACTTGAGGGCTCACGTTACAGCAGTCTTGGAAAAGATGGAGTGAGCAGAGGGGTACTCACCACTCACACCCACACCACTAAATGCCACCAAATCCTACACCCTGTACCTTTGAAGGTTATCCGTGTTACTTCCACAAATCCTTGTTATTAAAGTACCAGTGAAACAGAAGTGAGGGTGTCTTTAGATTCTGTACTGTTAGTATTCCCCAGTGAAACAGAATATTTGAACGATGTACAAGACGGATTTAAATCAAATTCTGCTTAGAATGTAGCGTGATACGGATACAGAGGATGTGGCTCCACACCATCCTTGTCGCTAAAAGTCAAAGATTGATTGATGAATGGATGTCAAGATATTATTGGTTGAAATTGGCAGGTACTAGCTTACGTAAGCACACATCATATTTTGTTTTACAGGAAGAAAAGATGATTGGAGTTTTATATAAAAATATGAAGAAATTGATTTTTTGTAATTTGTTATGCACATATTGTTAAATAGGTGCACAATTTCACCGGGGATGTGATCTAAAAGGGATTAAAAGGTACTTTTCATTTCATCTGGACTTTAATGACACCGGTGGCCGTTAAGTGAACAGCAGTAGCATCCTGTTGCTTGCACTCGTATCTCCGCAGGTGCAAGCTCGCATTGGCCAAAATGGTCACGATACACGAGACTGAACGTGATTGAACGACTGGCATCACGTTAATCATGTGAAATATGTTGTGATATTGTGGTTTTAGCTGGTTAACGTTAGCTAATGTTAGCTTGCATACAAACACGGACACATTGCTAGCTATCTAACCTACGTTACTGTCTTGAGTGGATAAGGTCATCCAGACTCCTGGGCTGATCTGGCTGGTCAAGTCAAGTTTATTTTTATTGCACGTTTAAAACAACTGGAGTTAACCAGCGTTCTGTACAAGTTAGAGTGAACAGCAAGTCAAATATCATCAACAAAAGCAACAAAACACCAACAGGTTGCAATCGAAAAATGTAAGGCAATATTATAATATGTGTACAAATCTAAAACAGAGACAGAATAAAACTTGTAAGAGCAATTTATAAAAATAAAAGTTTATAAATACCAAAACATTACGACATTAAAGCCAAACCACTAAGAACCAAAGGCCATTGGAAATAAGTAGATCTTGAGGTTTGTCCTAAAAGTGTTAATGGAGGGAGAGCATTTAACAGGAAGCGGAAGGCTGCTCAGGTTTTTGTGTTGGCCTGTCAGGTGTTGCCTGGACCACCTGGATACCTGGCGAGCTACCCATGAATCCCTGAAACCTGGAATATACTTTAACTGAACCACACATTCTCTTCCACAATGTGTGGTAGGAATGTACTGAACTTCCTTGCTTCCCCCTTCCTTCCCACTTGAAAGCATTGAACTCTGGACTCTGGAAACTGAAAAGACATTTCACACTTGTATTTATGTGTTGTTTTTTATGTTATTGCAATACAATATCTCATTTAAAACTTACCTGTGTGTCCTTGTCTATGGTATTCATACAAACTGGGCTCCCAAACGAGCATCTTCTGTGCATCTGTGGTCTGTCAGTTCTATTGTAATGTGTCACAGATGACCCTCTAGTGAAGACTAATAAGGGTCTAACAGTGGGAAATATAGGATGGATTTCACTTTAGTTTACAGTACACTTCTATTGTAATGTGTCACACATTACCCTTTAACAAAGTCTAATAAGAGCCGACCAGTGTGAAATAAAGATGAAATGTTGTGGCAGCCTCCATCGCCTATGTTACGAGGGTCGGATGATAGTGACCTGGCATTAAATGGTCTGATGTCTTCACTGGTATGGGAGCAGAGCATCGAGGAAGCATGTAACTCCAGGGGACTCTGGAGGACATCAGGCTACAAGGGACGTGTGACGTTGTGACCAGATGTGGTTTGACTTTAGTGGACAGTTTTCTTCTAATGAGCAACAAATGACAACGTAATAAAGTGAAACTATGTTAAATAAAGGACAAATAAAGTTCTCAGTGTTTTTTCTTATTATAAAGGCCGATACAATATGGCATTACGTCTAATTATAGCCTGTGTTGTCTAATTAAGCTATCATAGGCCATGTTGATTGCATTAAATGCTATCAATATGCTATTAACAAACATTTGTTTGTTAATAGCATCTAAATGTAGCACATTCTGGATCTTATATGGCATCGTCGACTATGATGTTGTAAAATGTTCTTTAATAGTTGTTGGGATCTCAAATTTGTTTTCTTAGGCTAATTTTGTTTAATAGGGTCCAAGTATATATTAAGTAAAAAGGCGTTATATTTCTGATTACATCATATTTCGGGTATATTGGGTCTAATAGGGTATAACTGTTTTTGTTTACTGTCTAATAAAAATTATATTATTTCTAGTTAATTGTCTAACTTGCTGCAAAGTACGGCTTATTATGTATTAATAGTTTACCGTTTTTGTCTAATTTGATATAAAGTGCGACCAACTGGGTCAAGTATTAGTAACAATGGGAGAACACCGGTATCCTTTAAAAATTACTTTAAATCAAATTATTTTGTGTCCACTATTTTATGTAATTATTTTAGAATGTATGTAGCTATAAAATGCAGCTTTCTCTTAATATTCTATTTGACACTTAAAAAACGTTCTCCTTGGTGAGGGAGCATCGTAACATCTGGTTGTAAACTCTGTCTCCCAGGACGACAAAAAGTTCAAATACTTTAACTTTGGACATCAGCGTCGTCTACCGTTACCGTTGCCAGTATTCTCGGCCGGCCTCGCTTAATTTTACCATCCTGCTCTCGTCCACTAAGATATCTGGTCCAACGTCTACCGTCTGCCTGATTCCATGTGATTGCAGTATTCACTTTGTAATAAAACTTTCTTGGGTTCCGGCAGGGCCAACCGCCTAAGATTCTCAGATCAAAGAGAGCGGACGACAAAATCAGTTTAAGGGGGTTTATTGGCATCCAAACCATGGTTTCTGCAGTGCAAAAGAATACATAAATCAAATTAGTAATATAAATTAAATACTAAATAACAAATGAACAATTACAAGCTGTGGTCAATAACTGGCTTGAAAACAAGGGGTTGCAAATTAACATAGGTCAAATAACAGGCTTACATTCGCAGAGACGCATGGCATGAGGGTTGGATGATGCAGCAGAGAGCTCTGCTGGTTCTGCTGTGGGCCTTATATAGTCTTTGAAGAAACACACCTGACTGCAGTTGGCAATCAGGGGGAGGGGAATGAATGGCCTCAGTGGATTGAGGCCACCTGTGTGTAATTGGCCAGCAGGCAGGGGAATGATTTTAGGTTATCCTGTCCATGGCAGAGGCTGCCATTTGACAATGAAAGAATTTACAACACTTTGTGTAATACACAGTACTGCACTTTTAGTTTAAGGTGCAACACTGTAAATATTGCTTTTCTATAGTTTTTATTGTATTATGTAATTTTTATTTTATTCCACTTCCTTTTCATTTATTCTTATTTTTCCTCTATTTATATGTACTTACTTCTCCGTCGTTATGCTGCTGCAACACATGAATCCCCCCCCCCCCCCCCCCCCCTGAATCATTTTATCTCATGTGTCTTGTACCTGTTTAAAACATAATTTCATTTCAATCATAATGAAATATCAAGAACTGGCTACATTTTAAATATGTTTTATAATAATCTATCACAGAAAAGATATTAAGGCATATGTCAGGGTCCAGTCTTTAGCTGTAATCTGAGGGGACAGGACATGAATACCTGCCTCTCAGTTTGCTATCTGCATACTGTATGTACAGTTATGTGTGTGTGTGGGGGGGGGGGGACGACTCACAGTAAACAAATTGGCTGGCCATATGCAGCCTTTCAAGGTCACAAGAACACACCTCCTCATGCACACACACACGCACACACACACATCTTCAAGATCCACATGCTGCTGTGACCACAGGTTGTCTCAGCTAATAGGGTCCAACACATAACTGTAGTACTGAAGTAACCTTTACTGAGACAAGCCAACCTGAAAGACGAACATTTCTTTAAACCCCTCTGAGGCTCACAGGAGTCTCTAAAGGGTTGTCTCAGGCTCACTTTTACAGTGAAGATACTGGTGGGCTGGTGGGCTGGTGGGCTGGTGGGCTGGTGGGCTATTGGGCTGGTGGGCTGGTGGGCTGGTGGACTGGTGGACTGGTGGACTGGTGGGCTGGAGGACAGAGAAGTTCAAGTGATGGACATGATGGGTTACTGGAGGAGCAGGAGGGAGTGGCTGGATCAGTATTGTGGCAGGGACAAAAGAACAGGCAATGAATACTAGTTGCTGGCTGGAGTTGTGACCCAGTTTTAGGGAATAATTTTGGGTTATAATTGCTAGCTAAGTTTAGGGGACCTTCAACGTCATGGTGCCGGGGTCACAATGTCCAGTCACATTGTCACTGTAAAAACATAGTCATTTTAAGCCTAAACCTCACTAAGTGTTTTTGTTTAATTCACAACATTAAGCACATGTTTACTGCGACGCCGAGGGGTCTGACAAAGCGTCAGTATGTGACGAGTTGGATGAGAACATGTTGTAATAACAATAGTCAGACAGCAGCTGGCGGTACCACGGTTTTGCACTCTGCAGCTCACGTTACCGCACTTTCACAAGCATGTCGGAGAACTACGGTGGCCTTCAGGTAACATAAAAACATAAAAGTCTCTCTCTAGAGCCAGAGTTTGGTTTGTCTGTTCTGGGCTACTGTAGAAACATGGAGGAGCAGCATGGAGGACTCTGTGAAGAGGACCTGCTCCCTATGGAGATATGAAGGACTAATATTAAGCTAACGGAAACACAACGAGTCTTAGTTTCATTATGTGATACTGTGATTATACAGTACACTAATGAAAACGTAGTTATGAATATTATATCTATTTCTGCAAATAAATCCCTCGAAATGTTAAACACTGGCCCTTTAAAATAGAGTAAAAATAAATATTTGACAAAAAAATGTCAAATATGATCATTAAATACGTGGACACGCATGTTAACATATTTGAAAATGGTGTCTTCACTGTGTTATATATTGGTGAACATGTGGTCAATGATGTACTCAGGAAGGTCCTGAAATTGGAAGAGGTAAGTAGCTTTTTTCATCAGTTTCAACCAATTTAAAGGTCACCTATTATGCAAAATGCACTTTTCCATGTCTTTTAAACATCAATATCTGTCCCCAGTGTGTCTACAGGCCACCATAGTATCATAAAAGACCATCCTCTCTTTTTTTTCCTCCTGCTCCATCTGTCCGAAAGTGGGTCTGAAAAAACGCTGAGCAGCACTTCCTTACGTTGGTGACGTTGGTAACATTTTTCAGGCCACATAAGGGTTTCCTGGTGGAACGTTAGAGAACCTCCAGCTAGGTGACCCCGCCCACAGAGTGGCTCTCTCGCTTCCGCCTCGTAACTATAAGCAACGTCTGCTCCTACTTCTGTTAGTCTGCAAGAACAAGCAGAACAGTCTTCATGTACTCCCATCATCTAAATATAACATGTTCTTTCACAAAGGCTTCATGTAATTACACTGTTTGAACAGGTGATATGAAATATTAATTTGATGTCATGCATGTAGAAGAGTACAGGTAGTAAATAGTGACTGTAAGCAACACAACACATTTCTGTTTCACAGTCAAACTTTATTTTAGTAGACAGATGACAATATTAATTATACACAGCATTTTTAATTCCACCGTCAGTTATGTTGACATGGTACACGATAAAGTCTTTCAGCTCCAGTGAGTGTAACGTTAACCGGTCTGTAGTCATGGTAACAGAGACAGCTCCTACAGTAAATAATATACCATTACTCTGATTACTTTACTACGTTTATCAGGTGACTTTTACCAGAAATAATGAACTGACTACTGTTTCACATCTTCTATTCTCCACCCTGATGTTTGCTGTGTTTACACACCGTCACATGTAGCTACATGCTAACATGTTAGCTCTGTATCTCCATGTAAATAGAACTATCTGCTCTCAGCTGTCTGCTCTCCTCTGGAATGATTCTGTCGATCATTTCTCACAGATGGATCTGTAAAGACAGACGTAAAACAGAGTGTATGTTTACGGTTTACAGAGTTTATGCAGAACGTAAATACTGAGCTAACTAACAGAGCTATAAGTGGCATAGTTACCTGAGAAAAACCATCAGGAAAACCTGAATTTTTGACCGCAGATGTTGTTCATTTCTCGCCGATTTCCGATCAGATTCCTCCGGTAACGTGCGCTGGGTGAAGTTTCTGGTTTATAAACTTTTAAGTAGTTAATATGTGAAACTCTTCCTGCTCTCTCTCTCTCTCTAGCTCAGGGCGAGCTGAAAGGAGGGGGAGAAAGTGAGGCTGTGTTGAGGGCGTTTGATTGACAGCGGACAGCAGGAAACGCTGACCAATCAGAGCAAGGAGGGAGGAGACAGGCTCTGATTCAGAGTTTTTCAGACAGAGGGTGAATGAGGCTTCATGCAGGCAGACCGAGGCAGACAGTATGAGAAGAATAAAGGGTTTTTTGAACATTTCAGCATGTAAACATGTTCTAGTACAACATTAAAATACATCTATGAACCTGGAAATGAGCATAATATGAGACCTTTAAACCCTTAACACCATCATAAAGCTTTATCTCTTCCTTTAAAGAAATCCTGTTGCTCCTGCAGAGTGAGAGTGGGGATGGAGGAGAGAGAACGAGGGAACGGAGCCAAAGAGAGGACTGAAAAGAGGAAAGTCAGGGAAGGAGAGGAGCTGGGGGGTAATGGGAGGATGGAGAGTGGTGAGATGCGATCCGGCCCGTCTGTGTTGTTCTGTGTCACTTGAAGGGCTTTTTCCATCAGCTGCCAGTGTCCTGTAGAGAGAAATCTGCTGACGGCAGGAAGATCCTCTCAGCTGGGTCAAAGTCTCCTCCACATGTTTCCTGAAGGCCTGTTAAGGACTGTTAAGGACTGGAAGGAGCGCTGGCTAATGCCATCAGAAAGCAGTCTGGTGTGAAAACGGAGCTCCTTAGCCACCACTGTAGTGTTAGAATGCAGATCAGAAGGGAAGACAATGGATTAGAGGGGCCGTCAATAAAATGATTGTAATATGTGTCAAGCCAGTCTCAAACAACTAACGTTCAGATGATTATCACTGCAAATCTAGTCTATTCTCACATCTTTTTATTACAACTTCATCTTGTAATAAAAACAAGGTGGGGGGGGGGGGGGGGTGACGGGCAAAATGCAGAACTCGAGGCTTCAAAACGGCAGTCCACAAACCAATGAGTGATGTCATGGTGACTACTTCCACTACTTTTGGTCAAACTATTAATTTTAATGTTCCTACTTTGGTTTTGTACAGTTAAAGTATATATTTAAATATTAAGACTTAAGAAGAACAGCTTTGATTGGCTTGATTAGCATAATGATGACCAGATAATGGTCATATATGATCATGCCTGGAATAAACAGTGAGAACACTTCAGAGTGTAAGTCTGTCCATGTGACATGAAAAACACTATATATGCTCAAAGCAGCACAACTGAACGTTGGCAGTGCAGATCATTCGTGGCTAACACATTTCAAGAAGCAAATGTGGACACAAATTCAGAAAAAAGATGTAGTAAATTATACACAGGTTGAATGCTGAAAATTAAAGGTGAAAAATATGCTGTCTCTGTGGCTGGGAATGTTCTCACTCTGTTATAGCGGACTACTTTTAACTGACTATTACTACTGACCAGTTGCCAGGCAACCAGCTGAGATTCCTGGAAGTTACAAGCCTAGAAATAGTCAGGCACATCACCCTGTGAGAAAAGTTCTGTTTTTTTATACGTGTTGAACAAATGAGACGTGATGTGTTAATGAATGAGTTGTGGAGGTGCTGGTCAGGGTTTGTTACCTTTGGACAGAGCTAGTGTAGGTTTCTGTGGCTGGACGCTGAAAAGGTCATTTATTCTGTTCAGTCAGTCTGTTCAGGCAGCAAAGTATTTTTTACAGTTAGTCCATGTTCTTATGTATTTCGCCTCACTGGACCAGTAACTATATAATGTTCTGTATATTCATGAAACAACAGGGAGAGGACACCACGATGCTTGTAGACCTTTTATTTTACTGGGATCACTGGTGTGCTGGGATCTTGGGAGAGAAATAAAGTAGCAATGATTAATACATTGAGAATGTATCGCCATATGATGCTGCATGAGGCCATCATCGGACGCTCAGTAGGTCTGCCTCCGTCCACAAACCTGACAGAGGCAGCTGGGTGTCTGCTGCACTATACTGACAGCTCAAACACATCATCATCTCCTCGTCCTCTCTTCCCCCCACTACACTAACCAGGGAAATCCCCTTAATAAATGCCATCATACACTGTCTCCCTGGTGCCACAGTCCCCGTCATTTCTGATAAACTCCAGAGGCCTTATGTATAAAAGACTGTGCAGCTTTCACACTGGAAGATGAAGTACTCACAAAATTGGAAAAGTACGTAAGTACAAAAATGTCCACATGTATAAAACCGTGCGTACACCTTTCCTTTATACATCCCAATTGACGTGAAATTGAGCGCAGCTGCACGTGCCGCTTGGTCCGCCTTGTCTCCTCCTATTAATAACTATGCAAATGACTATAAAAACGCGCCATGCTGTCACCTATTGTCCAAATAACAACGGCAAATCAGCTGGAAAAGGAACAAAAAAGAAGAATTTCACTGAGTGTGAAATTGAAGTGCTTGTTACTGAGGTGGAGGCTCAAAAAACATATTTTATTTGGTGGTCTTTCTTCAGGAATCAGCAACAAACATAAAATGACAGAGTGGCAGTGTGTCACAATAGCAGTTAATGCAGCAGGATCAGAGACACGGACAACCGCTGAAATAAAAAAAAGGGTCTGACATCAAAGTCAAGTCAAGCGAAGGGTAGCTGCGCATTGGCAGAGTGTTATAGCCACAGGTGGGGGCCCAGGAAAGCCAGAGCTGACGAGGAACTAGTGGCTGCCATTGTTGGAGAAAACCAGACTTTCTGGCATTCTGCCATCCTGAGGCGATTCTGATATGTGTGTTACATATGGTGAGCGGGGTGAGGAGCCACGTTTTGAGCGGGTAACCACGGTCACCTAAAGTCATAATAACCACATGCTCAAATGGTACTACAAACGCACCATCATGAATGTTATGAATGCCATGTCCTGTAATATGAGATTTATTTAGTGAATAGTCTTGTAGATTACCATTTCTATGAGAGAATTGTCATAATCTCATGTCATATACACATTTGAAGGTGTCCCTGTGCCATTTTACACACGGCCCGAAAGTAGTTTAAATCAGTTAAGAATCAAGTTTATATTTAAGAGCAACAAAAAGTATACATTGCCTAGAAGCCAACCATCCTGCACAGCCCCTGCTTGAAGTCTGTTCCCAACACTACTACTCCACAGGATGAATGAATCATGAGTTGAAACAGGCCACCGTGCCACAACATTTGTGAGACACATTTGTGAATCACAAATCACTTGCACGTTTATGGAGTGAAAATGCTTCCTGTTAACATCAGCAAATTCATTCTCTGATGGTGCCCTTATAGCAATGTCAGTGCAGTCGATCGCTCCCATTACATTTGGAAATCGGCTCATCGCTGCAACTTGCACTTTAATGTTTGCCTGTTCAGCCACAGTGTAGGGGAATTTTATGTATCTTGGCGACATACAGATGAGGCCGTCCCATACGGCTGGCATGGTGCGGCTCAGCGATGACTGGGAGATACCCGACCGATCAGCCAGCTCCCTTTGAAAAGCTCCTGTTGTAAGGAACCCGGTGTGGTGAGGACTTGAATCGGCACTGGCAAGGCGTGATTTCTCGCAGTCTCCCTCTCCAAAGCTGGACCCAGTTCAGTACAGAACTGTAAAATGATTGCTCTTGGCAATCTGAATCGGCTCATAAGACAGTCGTCATCTTGGGCCAACAGGTCAGTGTGATCCCTAAACACATGCTCCCTCCCAACTCTGCCATTGGCAATGTCCTCCAGCAGTGTCCTCCAGCAGTGTCCTCCAGCAATGTCCTCCAGCAGTGCCAAAGCAGCCACTGTTTAGCAAGTACGCGCTATCATGTTTACGCAGCCTTTTATAGGCTACATCTAATTGTCTACACCTTGTCAACTTCATAACGCATCACACGTGACTTATTCCTTCTCTTCCCAGTAGAAATGGGTCTGTGCGCCTCACTCCCCGTGCGTCATGGATGTCAGTGCGCCTCAGCAAGTGTGCAGTCCCTGACGTTTTTTTAATCCCACTTCATAAACAAAGCTCAGTAAGTTGAGTGGAAAAATTATTTTTACACATTTGGTGAGTTTCAGTACTTTGTAGTTTGACACTGCCAAATGACAGAGTTTGCAGGACGGCCCGCACATTCTCACGACTGGTCTAGAGTTTGCAGTACGGTCTGCACATTCTCACGTCACGTTGATTTTTATACATCCCGGCGTGAGCATGGAAAACAGCGTACACAACAATTTAGTACGTGTGCACCGTTTATACATGAGGCCCAAAGACCTCCTGCCCTCACCCCCGACACCCATCAAAAGAATGCTGCATGTGGGGATGAATGACACATCCTGTTGGGAGTCTGAGCGCACCGGAAATTATTTTAACCTCCTTTTTAACCTTTTAAAGGACTGTGGAAAGTCCGTTTTTATTTCTGGCCCCATTCCCCGTCTCGGTCGCGGCTCTGACAGTGGAGCGTACCCTTCATATGGCTCTGATCAATGCTAAATCACTAGCAAACAAGACTTTCTTGCTCAGTGACTTCTTCACCTCCCACACGTTGGATTTGATGCCTCTGACGGAAACCTGGCTTCATGCTGGTGAGTGCACCCCTTCTTCTTCTTCTTCCTCCTGGCTGTGATTTCCTGAGCTCCCCTCGAACCACTGGCAAGAGTGGAGGGCTGGCGTCTGTATTTGAATCCAACTTTCACTGTCGGCAGACTTCATCTGTCACCTACTCCAGCTGTGAGCTGCAGCTTTTTGAGACCAACTCTCCTTTTCCCGTGCTGTGTGCGGTGGTGGTCCACCAAAGTTCAATAAGGATTTTATTCAGGACTTTGTGGACCTCGTGACTGGGATCCTGTTAAATTATGATTGCTTTTTAATTCTAGTGGATTTTAATATACATGTATGTGGTGAATCCAGACCTCTGGTCAAAGATTTTCTTAATGATGTTGACTCTCTTAATCTGACTCAGTCGGGCTCGACACATGAAAAGGTCACACACTGAACCTGGTGTTGTCTTATGGTATATGTGTAGCTATCACTGAAATCTGTGACACATATAAATGGACTTGGATTTCTATATCTCTTTTTTCTATATCTCCCTAGTCCTCCGACCACTGAAAGCTCTTTACACTTCATGTCAGCATTCACACACACATTCACATACACATTCATACAGTGATGGCAGAGGCTGCCATGCAAGGAGCCAACCTGCCCATCAGGATCTGATCTAAATACTCATTCACACACCGATGGCTCAGCCTTCAGGAGCAGTTTGGGGTTCAGTGTCTTGCTCAAAGACACTTCAACATGTGGACTGGAGGAGCCCGGGTTCAACCTGACGATCTTCCGATTGGTGGGCGGCCTGCTCTACGTCTGAGTCACAGCCGCCCGATCTGCCCAGCGGTCTTTGATCAGTTTGAGCCTGTATCATCGTCCTCATTATCAGAGGTAGTGCATCATCTGCAGCCTGGATAGTATCCCTTCTCAGCTACTAAAAGAAGTATTTAATACTGTTGGGTCAAGTATTCTTGCATTGATAATCACTTCTCAGACTTTCAGGGTGTGTTCCAGCTGCCTTTAGCCTCTTATCAAAAACAAAAGCCTGGGCCTGTTTGCTCTCTATAATTTCAGGCCTATTTCAAAGCTACCTTTTCTGTCTAAAGCTCTGGAGAAAGTCCTTTTTATTCGGTTGTAAACATTTTTAGATAACCATGACATTAATGAGAAGTTTCAGTCTGGCTTTAAACCACACCATGGTACTGTAACAGCTCCTTTAAGAGATTTTAATGACCTTCTCTTAACTCAGGGAACTCTGTTATTCTGGTGCATTTAGACCTGACCGCTGCCTTTGACACAGTGGATCATGGGATCCTTTTATCACGCCTTGAACATTGTGTGGGCATTAAAGGGACTGCCCTCAAATGGTTCCAGTCATACCTGTCAGATACGACTTTCTCAGTTCACCTAGAGGAATATTCCGCAGCTGCAGCACCACTGACCTGTGGGGTTCCTCAGGGCTCCATTTTGGGCCCTATCCTATTTTCATTGTAAATGCTGCCTTTTGGATCCATTTTTAAGAAAAATAATATTATTTTTCATTGTTTTGCTGATGACTTACAAATCTATTTGACTGTAAAAACAAATAGTAAAGATTCATGTCAGCCTTTGTTGAACTGTGTAAAAGATATCAAACCCTGGATGGACTTAAATGTCCTCATTCTTAATGAAAATAAGACAGAGATCATTATGTTTGGACGACCTGACCTAATAAATATCTTGGTTGGTACTCTTGGTCCTTTGGCTTCTCATAATGGACCTTTTGTTAAAAATATTGGCGTAATGTTTGACAGCTCCTTCAAATTTAATAAACAAGTTGGCTCAGCTGTAAAAAACAGCTTTTTCCAGTTAAGACTTTTAGTCAAGTTAAAGGCCTGTTTGTCTCCCAAAGATCTCGACAGAGTTACCCATGCTTTTATTACCTCTCTGTTAGACTACTGTAATTCTTTGTATGTGAGTGTTCTACACTCACATACAAAGAAATCGTCTCTTCACCGGCTGCAGTTAGTAAAAAATGCAGCTGCTCGTCTTCTAACTAACTTCTAACTTCTCGTCTTACTTTACTAACTTCTCTAACTTTATTAGACTACACACCATCAGACAAAAGTGTGTACACTAGATGTCTATCCGATAGTGTTGTAGCTAAATTTAAGGAAGCGATTCCATCAGCATTAAATTCAATACCATGTCTCAATATAACAGAGGGCTCGTATTCTAACTTTAGCCCCACCCAAATTGATCATTTTGTAGATAGTGCTACAGACTCACTGCGAGTCACACTTGAATCTGTTGCCGCTCTAAAAAAGAAGTTAATAAAACAAAGGAAGTCAGCTCCATGGTATAACCCTCAAACACGCAAACTAAAGCAAGCATCGAGGAAACTGGAAAGGATATGGCGTTCCACCAAACAGGAAGAATCTCATTTAGTCTGGCAAGATAGTCTTAAAACATATAGGAAGGCTCTGCGTGATGCCAGAGCAGCCCATTACTCATCATTAATAGAGAAAAATAAGAACAACCCCAGGTTTCTATTCAGCACTGTAGCCAGGCTGACAGAGAGCCACAGCTCTATTGAGCCATGTATTCCTACAACCCTCAGTAGTAGTGACTTCATGAGTTTCTTTAATGATAAAATCATAACTATTAGAGACAAAATTAATCACCTCCTACCGTCAACTGGTACCAATTTATCCTCAAACTTAGGAACCTTAGAAACAGATGTACAACCTGATATACATTTAGACTGCTTTTCTCCCATCGACCTCCACAAACTGACTTCACTGATCTCTTCATCTAAATCATCTACCGGTCTCCTAGACCCTATTCCAACTAGACTGCTTAAAGAAGTTTTACCTTTAGTTAGCACCTCTTCTACTGGATATGATCAATGTGTCTTTAAAGTACCACAGTCCTTTAAAGTAGCTGTAATTAAACCTCTTCTTAAAAAGCCCACTCTTGATCCAGAGGTCCTAGCCAACTATAGACCTATATCTAACCTTCCCTTTACCTCCAAAATACTCGAGAAAGCAGTTGCCAGTCAGCTGTGTGACTTTCTACAGAACAATCATTTATTGGAGGATTATCAGTCAGGATTTAGAGTGCACCATAGCACAGAGACAGCACTAGTGAAAATTACAAATGACCTTCTAATGGCATCGGACAAAGGACTTGTCTGCTTTCCACACCATTGACCATCATATCCTATTACAAAGACTGGAACATTTAATTGGCATTAAAGGAACTGCACTAAGTTGGTTTAAGACCTATTTATCAGATCGATCTCAGTTTGTACATGTTAACGATGAGTCCTCCATGCACGCCAAAGTTAGTCACGGAGTTCCACAGGGTTCTGTACTTGGACCAATTCTATTTACCTTATATATGCTTCTCTTAGGTAATGTTATTAGAAAACACTCCATAAACTTTCATTGTTATGCAGATGATACCCAATTATATCTATCGATCAAGCCAGACGAACCAGTTAACTAAACTTCAAGCATGCCTTAAGGACATAAAAACCTGGATGACCTGCAATTTCCTGATGTTAAACTCAGACAAAACTGAAGTTATTGTACTTGGCCCTGAACACCTCCGAAACAAATTATCTAATGATATAGTTACTCTAGATGGCATTGCCCTGACCTCCAGCACCACCGTAAGGAATCTGGGAGTTATCTTCGATCAGGATATGTCCTTTAACTCTCACATAAAACAAACCTCAAGGACTGCCTTCTTTCATCTATGTAACATTGCAAAGATCAGACACATCCTGTCTCAAAATGATGCAGAAAAATTAGTCCATGCATTTGTTACCTCTAGACTCGATTACTGAAATTCCTTATTATCAGGCTGCTCCAATAAGTCTCTTAAGACTCTCCAGTTGATCCAGAATGCTGCAGCACGTGTGCTGACAATAACTAGAAAAAGAGATCATATTACTCCTGTATTAGCTTCTCTACACTGGCTGCCTGTAAAATCAAGAATAGAATTTAAAATTGTCCGCCTCACCTACAAAGCGCTAAACGGTCAGGCCCCATCATATCTTACAGAGCTCATAGTACCCTATTACCCCACTAGAGCACTGCGCTCCCAGAATGCAGCAGGGGTACTTGAGGTTCCTAGAGTCTCCAAAAGTAGAATGGGAGCGAGAGCCTTCAGCTATCAAGCTCCTCTTCTCTGGAACCAGCTCCCAGTTTCAGTCCGGGAGGCAGACACCCTCTCTTCATTGCTCGCATATGCGCGCTCGCGTGTGGCCAGAGTCACTGCTCCTCTGCCTGTGTGCCTTCACTCAGACAGCGCACGTTCTCGCGTACTCGCTCCACCTCTAGACGTGAACACATGCTCACTCCACACTGCAGAAGAGTTAGTTTAGCTCTGAGAATATCTAGTGAATGTACAGTGGACGTTTGTGCAGAAATAACTGCTGCAGCTCCTCCAGACCAACAGAGGTTTTCCGTGTCTTGTGAAGTGACAGGGCTCCGCAGAGAGAAACGTTGTCGTCTCGTTACCGACCGGGTGCCGGTGTCTCCCCTGTTCTCTCTGGCTGCGGGCGGAGACGACAACGTTACTCGCTGCGGAGCCCCGCTGTCTCAGCCTGTGCTGAAGCAGGAAAAGCCAACACTAGGATCAGCATTGATTCATGGAGAGACCTTCATCTGGTCAGCTAACATTACTGCCAAGCAGCTGAAATATAGAGTGATCACTGTGTTGAGCGATGCTCGTTCATGTCTATTTAGAGCGAGCAAGCGCGAGCCCGACGCTGACTTTCGTTGACTTAACGGCCACAGGTGTCGCTTATAACAAGCATTTCTGAAAGTTACAAATAGTCCCTTTAACTGAGTGTACATTTTTGTTGTAAACTGGGTTAAGTGTCTAGTGGACTAGGTTAATAGATTTCTTTATTTTTGAGGAGGATTGGTACCCTTTAATAATGTAGCTGGATGAGTAACAGCTGCATTAAAAAAGCGTCAAGAAGAAACAGGGTTTGGCACCTCCTCAGTTGCGGAGGTAGTCGGGAGGAATGGGGGCGCACAGGGCTTAGTTTGACCATATTTTTATTATTATTATTATTTATTATTTTTTTTTTTTATCTTTTACTTACCTCCAACGAACAGGACATGGAAATGGCTTGCTTAGATGTGGCAGTAGCTGGGACTAGACACTCTAAATGGTTTAATTGTATCATACTAGCTAATAGGAGAAATAGATAGGGAAAATGACAACTGTAGCTCTTAGGTATTTGACTTGGAATACTAATGGCATTAACGAACTGTCAAAATGTAAAAAGGTACTTCACTATCTGAAAAATCATAAAATAGATGTAGCTCTGTTACAGGAGACCCACTTAACTGATGCTGAACATGCCAAATTGACCCGTCAATGGCTGGGGCAGATCTTTTATTCATCCTTCACATCCCAACCTAGGGGAGTTGCCACTTTAATAGGTAAAAATGTCCCTTTACATGTGGTTAACGTTGAGAAAGACAAACAGGGCAGATATTTGATAATTAAAGGCTTTATAGCAAATGAACCTATTACATTACTTAATATTTATGGCCCAAACTATGACTGACCACAATTCTTCCAAAGTTTGTTTTTCACACTTACATGCTCTTCTAAAGAGTTTATTATAGGTGGAGATAATAATTTAGTTTTAGATCCATCTAATCTAACACCAAAATTCTAACCCACACTTAAAAAAGAAATGGCTGACTTCAAACTTGTAGATGTCTGGAGAGAAACGCATAAACTGCTGCGTGAGTACTCTTTCTACTCACATGCTATCAAAAGTTATTCCAGAATTGATATCTTTCTTGCTCATGTTGAAAAAGTCCACCTGATATCCTCATGTGAATACCTAGCTATGACTCATTCAGACCATGCCCCTCTCATGCTCCTGATAGCTCAAAAGTACATTGCCAGTAGCGTTAGACTATGGCGATTCCCTATACAGCTGCTCAATGACGCAGATTATGTCAAAGTTATTAGAAACAACATTGAGAGCTTTCTTAGCATTAACAAAGGGACTGCCTCACCAATCATTGTCTGGGAATCCTTAAAGGCTTATTTGAGAGGTGAGACTATAAGTTATACATCATGGAAAAAGAAGCAGCATCTGTTGAAAACCAAAACACTTGAATCAGAGATTAGGGTTCTTGAAATGGAACATTTTCAAATGCAAAATGAGAGAACTTATGAAATTCTAAACAATAAAAGGATTGAGTATGACCTGCTAACCACTCAGATGGTAGAAAATGCCATGGCCAGAACTAAACGGCAGTATTACGAACATGGGGACAAATGTGGTACATTATTAGCCTGGCAGATCCGAAATGAGGACAGCTCAAGATGTATCTCCTCAGTTAGGATCAAAGACGGGGCCACTGTAGTCCATGATCCTAAACTTATCAATGAGACCTTTAAGGACTCCTATCTGGACTTATACTCTTCTAAAAATAGATAGTTTCCTAGAGGGACTTTCCTAGAGGGACCCGGGCCATTCCCGGGTTGACTGTGGGGACACGGGACAATCTAGAGGCGGACATTACTAAACAGGAAGTTCTAGATGTAATAGGAAGGCTTTCAGGAGGAAAATCGCCAGGGCCAGATGGATTCCCTATGGACTTTTATAAAGCTTTTGCATCTATTCTGATTACACCACTAATGGATATGTTTAAGCATACATCGAGATTCACCAGCTACCTAAAACATTAAAACAGGCTCTGATTATATAGCTCTGCTGAAACCAGGCAAGAACCCAAACCTTGTGGATCCTATAGGCCCATTGCCCTCCTCTCATCAGAATATAAGGGTATTTACCAAGGTTATAGCCACTAGACTGGAGAATGCAATACCTAGTCTTATAAATAAAGATCAGACAGGCTTCATTCAAAATCGTTTTTCTTCTGATAATATTCGAAGGTTCCTCAACTTAATTCACTGTGCTAAAGAGATTAAAACCCCTGTAGTTACCATCTCTTTAGATGCTGAAAAGGCATTTGACTGTTTAGAATGGTCCTTTCTTTTTGCAGTTTTACAATAAATGAATTTTGGTCCAAAATTAATGAGAATGATACAGATACTTTATCTATAATAATTTACCTGACTTTCAGTTATACTATAAAGATGCTCAATCCAGAGCTATTTGCAAATGGATTAAAAAATTAGAACACCTTCCGGCATGGAAACAAATTGAACAGTCTCACACAATAGAAGTGCTGTCAAGTTTTCCATTTATTTCCTCCTACCACATTCAGAAAAGTGTTACTCTAAATCCATTGGTAAAACACACATCTAAAATATGGTATGGATTTACAGGTCGACCCCACGGGGGCATTGAGAGATGGCATTACTAAAGACTGGTATAACAGATTTATATGTACGTTTGGACACCTGTTTGAGCATGACAACTTGAGATCCTTTGAACAATCGAAATCATCTTTTGGGCTTCCTTCAGCACACTTTTTAAAATATTTACAAGTTATAGATTACATTAGAGTGCAGCTTGGAGGAAAACTTGCCCCTTTGGAGGATTTTCAAATAGATACTATGATGCCAGAAAAATGTAATCCAAGAGGTTTTTTTATCCTTTATCTATAACAGACTCATGAGCCTCACAGAAAGTAAAGCTCTTAATGTAAAGGTTAAATGGGAAATAGACATTGGCAATGCCTTCGAGGACTTTGAGTGGAAGTCCATCTGTGATAGCTCTCAGTCATTTTCCTATAACAGTCAATACAAACTCTTACAGTTCAACCTTATTCACAGGGTTTACCTGACTCCTCAACGCCTCCATAAGATAAATAGTAGCTATTCAGAATATTGCCCTAGATGTTAGTCTGAAACAGGGACTCTTTTACAGATGTTCTGGACATGCAGATGCCTGGAGCAATACTGGAGATCTATCCTGGACATCATTAAAAGTATTGTGCAGGTGGAAATCCCAACAAACCCGAGACTGACACTACCCGGGGACCACTTCGTTTTACCAGTCAATCTGAGGGGCAATATTCACTTTCCCAGACTACCCCTTATCGCGGCTAATAAATGTATAAATGTATAGCCATTCGATGGAAAGATGAGGAGCCCCCTAGTGTATCTTTTTGGCTTAAAGAGCTCTCATCATATTTACCTTCAGAAAAGATTACGTTTAATCTCTAGAAGAAACCATGGCTCTTTGATAAATGTTGGGGTGACTTTGTAACCTTTTTACATCCTGGTAGTTCTCTTAATGGTGTTGTCCATGGTCAGACCGTTTTAGAGAATATACTGAATGTAAATAGCTTGTCTATCTCTTGTACTACTATTACTTCTGTAATTCTCTCTCTTTATTTGTTTTTACTTATTTAAATGTCTTTGTATGTATATATGAATATATGTATATATGTATAAATATGAATATATATGTTCTTTCTTCCTTTTCTATTATTTTTTTACTTTCTCTTTTTTTTCTTTTTTTTTTCTTTATTTATTTTAAATTTTCTTCACTTGTATTTATCACAATTGTGACTGCTGTTATTTGTTATCATATATGCTAAGTTTATTCATGCAATTATCTTACGTGGGGGGGGACTTAATAAATATATATATAATAAAAAGTTTATTCTCTATTGCGCTGCTGCTCTTTTACTGCTGTTATAAGCACATTATGCTTATTGTTTTTACTCTGTTCATATTGCTGTTTGCTTTGTATTCATTTTTATTATGTACATGTTCAGCACTTTGGTTAACTGTGGTTGTTTTAAAACGTGCTATACAAATAAAGTTTGACTTGACAACATTTTAATCTCCTAAATGACATATTTTGCTACTCCTGGAATACGCATATAAAATGTCGCTGGCTGGTGTGCCAGCTGCCACAAATCTGGAGATAAACTGGCTCAACTGTTAACTGTTATTCTTTAATGAACCGTCAATAAATACAGCTACTTCTTCCACTGTTGGCTCATGGGAAGACAGAATATTGTCTGTAAAAGACCTCTACAGTTTGTCTTGAATGTTGTCCCTAGCATCTGCCTTCAATCCATCAATGTGAATCACAGACACTTAGGATTGTTACATGTTAAACAATGTGTGTCAGTGACAGGTACCCATCTTTAGGCGAGAGGAATGTTGAGCAGGTACAACAGTCTATAGGCCTATTCTTCTGGCAAAATATGCAACATGTCATATTTAAAAACATGAAGACAGGAAATGCAGCACATGTAAAATATCCACAAATGACAATTTCAGCATTTGTCATTAAAATGAAAATGAAAGGTCAGTTCTTTTCCCCCTGTATGTCACAACTGTGTCTTTTATAACAGTTTTTTGTTGGTGAAATAAATGCTTCCTCAAAGGTATTAATTTGGTAAGATTGATCCAAGCCCCTGACCTTCTGGCAATTTCTTGTCTGGGCTTGGCAGGAAGACCAGTACCAGCCTCAGCACACATATTATCAAAGTAAACGACACCATCTGTTGGCCATCAATAGCACATTACATGGGACTAAAGACTTCCAACTGGGAGGTGTGCCTGGGGGATACAGGGAGAGACCTGTGGCAAAGATACTGTGTAAGGGTTAGGGAAACAATAAGAAGACAGTTATTTAAAGCACGGATAGGCAGAATGTTTTTGGCATCATTGGGCAAAAATCCCATAATAACCTTTCAGCATATTGTAGTTCAAGTGTTCTGAGAGAAAACTAGACTTCTGCTCCTCCTCATGGCTCTGTTTTCAGGCTTTAGAACATCTAGCCCGTGATGGGAGACTTTGGCCAATCACAGGTCATTTCAGAGAGAGAGCGTTCCTATTGGCTGTTATAGAAATACAGATGCGCGTGCACGTCCATTTGGTGAAACCCTGATTCAATGGCGGAACATTGCAGGAAAGGTTACTATTCCAGAGTATGAGTGAAGTGTTTCTGTGATGGAGAGAACGTGTCGTTGTTTATTAGTTTAGTTTTGTGCTCGTGGCTGCGGCTAGCCTCACATCACAGTATGTCATCTCAAAGGGGCTTTACAGGAACACACCAATCACACAAGGTTCACTCTTATTCAAATTGTAAAAATATTGTGCTGATCGCACAAACAGACTTACACATTTGGCTCTAGGATCCCCAAAGTGAGAGGAAGTCCAAGCAAATCTCCAACTGAACTCAATGTTAAATCAGACGAGACATGTCTGAGTGAAAGCAGACAAAGGCACTTCTCGAACCTGATCCCATGAGCACATTTTTGACTCCACACACATACAAATGGCATCAATGCTTTCGGCAGAGTCTCTTCTCTCTGATTATAATATTATTTTGGTGATTGGACTCACGGTTTATTACCAATCAATCATCGTGTGTGCAGTGTACTGATTGCTGTGCGTTTTCACATAGTGTGCAGTGTTTCTCCAACGGTGTGTGTTCGGGTCGTAGGCTGGTTACCTTGGTTACCTGAGTCTATTAGGAGCTGACCTGATGTCCTAGTTTTAATGATGGTTATATTTTGTACTCCATTGCTGTTTGTGTGGTGATATTTCATTTTCAGCTTACGCTAAATCTTTAACAACCAAAGTTTATTATAATATAAATAATATATAAGCCTATAATAATATATGCTAGAGACATTATTTTATGTTGATTACAAATTATATTCTCACAATTTGCTAATTTATTTTGGTGATGTAAATATTTTCTATGAATGGATGTCAAATGAATATTGTGAGCAGTTATTTTTGGATCTATTGTGATGAATCAGATGATGATCATCTGTGATAGAAGGAGGTGGCGGTTCTTCTTCAGCAAACTTGGAGGCAACGTGTGTAGCATGGAGCGTCGTGTGTTTTGTTAATTTCTTTAATTTTGTTTCCAATTTTGTTTCCGGAATCTGATCTGTTGTGATTTTGACTGTTAAAGTGGCACAGTTTAAAAATGTTCAAAGAACAGGTCACCAAAATATATAGAATTGATATTAACAGCTGCTCAATCACATTTTTATAATAATGATGATGATGATGATTTAACTGTAAGGCGGGGGTCTCCAACACTACAGCTCCTACAGTATGTGTCCACTAGTTATCTATCACACTGTAAGGCGGGGGTCTCCAACACTACAGCTCCTACAGTATGTGTCCACTAGTTATCTATCACACTGTGAGGCGGGGGTCTCCAACACTACAGCTCCTACAGTATGTGTCCACTAGTTATCTATCACACTGTAAGGTGTAGTGTGTTGATGTGGCGTTTGGAACAGCCCGCCAAAATACACGTGCACACTTGTACACGCACTGTAGCCGCAGCAGGTACGCGGTGAAGGTGAAGGTGAAGGTGCTGTGCGTAGGCCTAGCAGGAGGACATTACCTGCATGTCTCATCACATCAGCAGGTGCTCAGGTGTTCAGGTGTTCAGGTGCTCAGGTGCTCAGGTGTTCAGGTATTCAGGTGCTCAGGTGCTCTGATGTTCAGGTGCTCAGGTGTTCAGGTGTTCAGGTGTTCAGGTGTTCAGGTGCTCAGGTGCTCTGATGTTCAGGTGTTCAGGTGTTTCAGGTGCTCAGGTGCTCAGGTGTTCAGGTGTTCAGGTGCTCAGGTGCTCTGATGTTCAGGTGTTCAGGTGCTCAGGTGTTCAGGTGTTCAGGTGTTCAGGTGCTCAGGTGCTCTGATGTTCAGGTGTTCAGGTGCTCAGGTGTTCAGGTATTCAGGTGCTCAGGTGCTCTGATGTTCAGGTGTTCAGATGTTCAGGTGCTCAGGTGCTCTGATGTTCAAGTGTTCAGGTGCTCTGATGTTCAAGTGTTCAGGTGCTCTGATGTTCAAGTGTTCAGGTGCTCTGATGTTCAGGTGTTCAGGTGTTCAGGTGCTCTGATGTTCAAGTGTTCAGGTGTTCAGGTGCTCTGATGTTCAGGTGTTCAGGTGCTCTGATGTTCAGGTGTTCAGGTGCTCAGGTGCTCTGATGTTCAGGTGTTCAGGTGTTCAGGCTCCTCTGACTCTCCCTGTGAGGAGAACTGCCTCTCTCTCCTTTAGTAGCCTGTAATGTTTTTCTGCATTTCTGAATATGATGTCGAAAAAACACACCGGTGGGACATAACAGCGTCTGTCCAGCAGGGGGACGCTGGGCGTCACGTTGCTATGGTAACAGTAGGGAAGTCCCAGGCCAACAACAACGGTGCGATAATGTCCGTCAGCTCTGTGCTAAAAGAAGAGAAGAAGAAGAGACGCACTCTGGTTCTGAGGCCGTAAGTCCACCTGGTTTCACTCATTTATTATTACTCATTATGATGATTATGATTATTATGATTATGATGATTATTGAGTCTGTTCAGCTTTAGCCTCCTAACTGTTCTGATGGCTGTTATTTTGCTGTCTCCTAGCTCCTCTCGAACTATTAATATTTCAGTATCAGGCGTACATGGAGTCAGCCAAAGTAGCAGAGACACAACCAGCGTCCTGTCCCCGAGCAGAAGACGTCTGAGCCTGGCCGCTGGCAGCAAAGTCCTCATTCCCACTCCGAGACAAGCTGTCCGGGTAAGTTCTGGGAGAGCAACAGGCTGATCTTAGCAGCAGTAGGCTAACACAGAGCAGTGATGGGGGACATCCGGGGCTTATCGGTCTCGTGTTTGCAGGTGTTGGATGAAGAAGACAATGACGTCACTCCTCAGCCGCTTTACCGGGCAGATGCAGCAGCTGCAGCAGCTGTGCAGGTCAAAGCCAGCAGGTTGTTCCTGGATGAAATCTGTGCTGGATCAGCATCAGACCAGACAGCAGCCACTGGCAGCTTCACCATGCTCTTCTCAAGGTAGGCTACCTGCTACCTGCTACCTGCTACCTGTACCACGAGCAATTTTGTTAAATATATGACTTGTGATTGTTTACCAGATGCTGCTTTATTAAATATGAATCAACAATGAATCAATGAAATTGCCTTTACATATTTCAATGTATGATTGATTGATAAGAGAGGGGATGTTGGCCAGGGAAATGATCATTTTATCTGTAGTGTTTAGTGACATCCCTTTCTCTGCCTTCCGTAGCCCATCAGGCCAGTGCTACAACAGGGTGTCACCCTGTAAAAGTGTCCTCATTGTTTTCCAGGTCCATATTAGGAAGCAGCAGGATATCCAGCCAGTCTACCATCGAGTCCATGAATGAGGAGATGGAGGATACATTTTCCAAAAGGGATATGCCCTTCAACTTCCCAGGTTCCAAAGTTCATTCACTTTGACTGCTATATTCATCTATTTTATTAAGCTCCATCATTAATGTTGGTATGGCAATAAGTTAATTTAAACAAAATGCATCAAAATACAGTTAAATCTACAGCATTTGATTCTGATTGAATGTCACGGTTGTCTGTAGCAGATAGTTGTGACATACAGTACCACTATCTGTGGTATTTAGTTCAAGGTTTTGTTTTATGTCTTGTGTTCTCTGCCAGATGTGCAGGGGAAAAGAGACACTGTGAAAGAACCTGTGACAGAAGACATGTTGAAAGAGGTCACAGATGTCTACATCTCTGAGACAGACAGCATTTCACTGCTGGACATACCCAGCACCTTTGTGTCAGTGGATGCTGATGACTCAGAAGCTATCATGTGAGTGTATAACACACAGGAAAGACACACCACTCGTCATTCTTTTTTAACTGCGAACAAGACAGAGATCGACAAATATTTCTCTCTGGAGCTGCCCTGGGACAACCCATACTATTGCAGTATGTGACTGTAGAATAGAAGTAAATTCTATCGATTGATGTGTATTCTTTGGTTTTAACAAACTGCCGTCATCTTCACCTTGTTTTACAGAGAGAGAAACAATCAGTATGCTGAGGTTTGCAGAAATGGAATGGGCAATGATAAGTATGTGGATCGATCCGTGCAGACATTGAATGGAGCAGCTAAAAACAAACAGGTCCAGAGCGACAGCACAGTCATGGTAGACACAGGTTAGGCTCATTATTTTCCCTCGGAGCTTGCAAAGTTAAAGCTGCATTCAGTGATTTCTCCTATGGCCACTTGGGGGCAGGAGAACAAGCTGGAAACAGCACTGAGAAATGTTCCCATTGTAAAGTTGATGTGGTTAACAAGAGGCTACAGTTGCTTATTTACACCTCTGGCAGACACAGAGCAAGGTCAGCAGTCATTTGGAGTCGTGTTTCTGGCCACCTGGTGAATCTAAGTCCAATATTCACTCTCCTATCAACTCTATTTAGCTTTATTCTCCATTATGTCCTGAGAATAACATCTGGCTCTTTGGGTGATGTTCACCAGTCTGTCTGCTGTTTGGGTCTGGGCAGCCAGTGTACAGTGGCTTTATCAGAGCTTTTTCCACTGAACGCAGCTTCCTGTTGTTGGAAACAAGGCAGAGGAGGGCAGAGACAAAGACAATTAAAGCTGCGAGCAGCCGACTGACGCGGCCAGGCACGGTGAAACCGAAACTCTGACGAGCACCATGACGCCTGCCACAAGACTCTACGACAAACGGTTCACGAGTTATGAAAGGGGGCGTGGCTAATGTGTAGGGGGCGACACAGTTGGTAACAATACCAACTTAACAAGAACTCTCTGCTGAGTTATATGACACCTCCCACAAGACTCTACGACAAACGGTTCATGAGTTATGAAGGGGGGCGTGGCTAATGTCTTGGGGCGGGACTATGAGTATATTTTTTGCATGGACCCTCAGCATGCCTGAGAAATTTCAGGCAGATCGAACTATGTACAGTTGAGTTACAACAACTTCCTGTTTCATGGCGAATGGCTCAAAATGGCCGCCACGCCACGCCACGGTCACGTTCGTTCAGTGAAAACTCACCATTTTAATAACTTTTCATCCTCAAGGTCTTAAGATGGTCCTGACCAAATTTCAAGTCGATCTGATCAAATCTGTAGGAGGAGCTTGTTAAAGTACACGGCCTATAAAACGCTAAAAATGGGCGAAAATCGCACAATAAATTCAAGATGGCTGACTTCCTGTTGAGTTTTGGGCATACCTCCAAGAGGCTTTTTTGTGCGTCTCCACGTTACATTGTCTGCCAAATTTCATACATGTAGGTGAAACCAGAGCGAGAGGCTCAATTTTTCCAAAGCGCTAGCGAGTCATTTTGCAACAGCCAAGCCTGAGACCCTTAAAATATCAAATTTTTGACCGCGTCTGATAAGTGTGCCAAGTTTAACAACTTTTGGGGCATGTTAAGGTCGTCAAAAAGGCGATTCATTTGGGAGGAGAAAAATAATAATAATAGGAATCCTTTCAGTTTCAATAGGGCCTTTGCTGGCCCGACGTTGTCGCTGCTCGGGCCCTAATTAAAACAATGACTTAAAATCAGAATCAGGTTTTCACATACAGGATATTTGCCTCAGTGTTTTGGTGCAAGAAAAATAAGAATCAAGTACTGCAGAGTCCAGCCTCAGCTGTCTGAGTTAAGCTGTGAGCTCTGTGAGTTGGGACACAGCTGCCCTAACATTGTTAACATTGATTAGTGCAGTTTAACAGATTTAGATTTCTAACAGCTTAAGTGCGTAATAATACAAGTGCCAATATCATGCACATTTCATGTCCTCTTTAAACCTCCAGGTAGTTTTCTATCTTGATGGAACAAATCCCTAATAATAGTGTTTGTCTTTTCATGTTTCCATGCCTACAGCCACGACTGTTACCACCTGGGACATGTATGACACTTTGCTCAGCCCCGAGCAGGATGAAAAGGTGTGTAGCCCTGAACTAGGCAGGGCTGACTATCCAGAGGCTGTTGTGGACACCAGCAGAGGGGCAGAGAGGAGCGTGTCGGTGGGCAGCACAGCCAGTACAGGTAACAATGAAGGACAGGATGCTGCTTCAGTCCGGGGTTTATTGGGCTTCATTTCATTCCCAATAGCCAAGAATGATAAGAAATATGTTTGTGGTGGATTATTCAACAATAAATAAATAAACATGACCTCTCAGATACTCTTTGATATTCTTTCAGACACTATATCACTACAACGCATATATAGTATATTCTTCCTTTCAAGATTCACAACTGAAGTAATATGAATTGTTACAGTTGTAAAAATGGAGTTGAAGATAGTTCTGCAGTAACTTGCATGTATCATCTTCCTGTATGTCTCTTCAGCCAGTGCTGCTAGCTCACTGAAAGAAGTGGAGGCGATTGGGATCAGTTTGAACGCTGAGTCAGACCTTCAGCTGATCATGCTGTCGGAGAAATTCCAACACTGCTTACTAGTAATGGAGAGGAGCATTCTGGGAAACACGTTCCAACCCAAGCTGGCTGCTTACAGACAGCTGCCCGTTATAGAAGGTAAGAATCACAATCTTTATTGATCCCGTGGGAGGAAACTCAGCTCATTATCACACACACACACACACACACACACACGCACACACACACACACACACACACACACGTATTGCCTCCCAACCATTGGTGAGGTCAGATGAAGTGTTCATAGATACTAATGGATAAAATGTGACCATTTGAATAAAGAGGTGAGTATAAATGGCCCAATTCCAGTCCGGTCCCTCCACCCTCCCACTCCATGACGGAGAGAACTCTGTTAGTAGTCACACTCACAGCTCAAAGAAGCTGCTTGTTCAAGCTGTAGGGTAGAAATACAGCAGCTACTACGGGACGAACTTCCATCTCTCCAGCAAGGAAATAAATATCAGAATCAGAAATACTTTATCGATCCCCGGAGGGGGGGATCGATTCTAGAATATATATATACACCGATCAGCCATAACTTTAGGTCAGCACGGGCATCTATCAGAACCAGCATTCACTTTTTCATCAGTTTGAGCTCCAGTAGCTCTTCTATTGGATCAGACAACACGGACCAGCCTTCACTCCCCACGTGCATCAATGAGCCTCGGGTCTGACCCTGTCGCCGGTTTACCGGTTCTCCTTCCTTGGACCACTTTTGGTACAGTAGGTCCTGACCACTGCAGAACGGGAACATCCCACAAGAGCTGCAGTTCTGGAGATGCTCTGACCCGGTCGTCTAGACAGCACTATCTGGCCCTCGTCAAAGTCACTCATATCCTTACGCTGGCCCATTTCTTCTGCTTCCAACACAAAGTTCAAAGTTCAAAATGTTCACCTGCTGTCTAATATATCCCCCCCACTACCAGGTGCCGTGGTAACCAGATAATCAATGATATTCACTTCACCTGTCAGTGGTCTTAATGTTATGGATGATCAGGGTATATATTTCCCTCTTGCTGTGAGGCAACAGTGCTAACCACTGCACCACCGTGCAGCCCTTGTATATAAATATGTATAAATATACAACAATTTCCAATCTAATGAACATGTCTACCGTTTTCTAGACTAGACAAGGGTATATTTGATCCTAAATAAAATCTATTTACTTTGTATAATATACAGCTAGCGGGTCATTGTAGTGAAAGAATCCCATTCAGGGCGATGCTGCACTCCGACGCGGAGTGGAGGGGTGCAGCATCGCCCTGAAGGGGATTCTTTTACTACAATGACCCGTTAGCTGTACATTATCCCGCTTATTACACGGCTACTTACTGAAGAAATCAATATTTTGACAGAAAAATGGTCCGCCAGAATCCATCATCAGAGCTGCGCTCATAGCAACGGTCTGTTATACATAGCAACGGTCTGTTATACATAGCAACGGTCTGTTATACATAGCAACGGTCTGCTATAAAGAAATTACAGACCGCAGAACGCCGTGATTGACCAATCAGAATTG
This sequence comes from Sebastes umbrosus, assembly GCF_015220745.1. Lineage (NCBI taxonomy): Eukaryota > Metazoa > Chordata > Actinopteri > Perciformes > Sebastidae > Sebastes > Sebastes umbrosus. Next base: position 854,532 of record NC_051280.1, on the reverse strand, counting down.
AGTATTCAACACAGCCGTCTAATTAAAGTTGTTAACGTCTGTATGATAATAAAGTGTTTGTACTGGTAGTCGCACAGAATTTACATTGGATCGTGCTCCATGACGAACACTAAACGGCATTGCACATCGTCAGTAAGGGCAGCTGGTTAGTCATCATCGATGCAGCTCGCTGTTCGAGGGTTTTATAACCCACTTCCACTCCCCGCTAACTGGTTTGGGATGGCACTTAATATGGCGGACCCTCCACTCGAACGCACAAACGGAGTAGACTACTACTAGAACATGTTTACAAGCTTTAATGTTCACTAAACACTTTACTTTTCCCTTACCGGCTGTGCTGCAGCTCCAGCTCCACTCTAACTAGCTTTGTTTGAGGACGTGCCAAACTAGCTGCTAGGCAGGTATTATGCAAACGTGTTACTTTGTGACATCACCACATTACAGAAGAAAATGCAGGACTTCAATCGAGGCGATTTAGGCAGTTCAGAAGCAGTGTTTGTGTGGGGAGATGAACTCCCTTTGGCCTGGACTTTGGGCTTTGTAACTTTTTACACAAAAAAACACCACACGAAAGAGATAACAGGTCCATGTTATGGGCCAGCTTTAGCTCAATGGGTAGAACGGGTTGTCCTTAACCACAAGGATGGTGGTTCCATCCCTGGCTCCTACTGTCTGCATGTCCAAGTGTCCTTGAGCGAGACACTGAACTCCATGTTGCTCCCTGGGTGCTTCATCCTTATTCTTCGGGTGGGTTAAATGCAGAGGTCAAATTATCTTTATGTATCTGATGAATGAAATAAAGTTTGAGGTATTGTTTTTTTAATGGTTGTGTCAGACCCAGACCCTCTGGTGGAGCAGAGGGAGGAGGATACAGAGAGCCCCCCATCTCCAGCTGTGGAGCGACTCTGGGCCTTCAGCTGTGAGCTCAGCAGAGGACGCAGCATCAGCTGCATGGCATGGAACAAGAAGAACCCGGTACCACAGACACACCTGCTGCTGTACACCTCAGTCACTGTCATGTCATCTTCTTTGGTGGTGTTTTGGAATGCTTCTATCATGTCTGCCAGTATTTTAGGATGTCCATTTAATGGTGTTCACGACTTATTAGCAACGTGGGAAGATTGAACATACTGTAAGAAGATTGTAACATACATGTCTGCAGTATGTCATTGCGGATGACAACATTTTGTTGTCTGTATTCTTCTTTAAAGTTCACCAAGATCACAAAAAACACCTTTTCCATTTGTATATCAATGACTCACCCCGTGTGACATGGAATTCGTGAAGAAAACGTTGTTGTGAACAAAGAAGAAGAATCCAAAAACAGAGAAAAAGTCTTGATGAATTGCGTTTAACAACACTAAAACTATATCGAAGCATCCATTTACAAACTCTCAGTTATGGCCAAAAACATTTTTATGAGGTCACAGTGACCTTTGACCTTTGACCACCAAAATCTAAACAGTTCATCTTTGAGTCCAGGTGGATGTTTGTGCCATATTTGAAGAAATTCCCTCCAGGCGTTCCTGAGATATCCTGTTCAATAGAATGGACCGACCACGGGCCACAGCTGGTGCCGGCGCCGGCGCAGAGGCATAATAAAGCGAAGTAGTGTTATAAATCATAAAAATGTTATTGTAAATTGAATCCTATGTTATACAGCTGTAGATGTAGAAGAAACAGCAATAATCAGTTATTTTGCACAAACAAGTGTGCTCTCTTAATTGTGCGTAGATTCTGTTCTCACCTAAGAACAAATCCCAAATAAGAAAACACTGGTGAAAACTCAGTAAGTGGGTTTTAAGTAGAAATATCTTCTTAAGAACAGCTGGTGAATGACTGGGGATGAGGCCCAATGTTCCAGTTATGCTGGATAATCCCCAGAAAGTACTGCCAGTAGTTTTCACTGGAACTACTTTCTAACAAAAATGGTCCCAATGAAAAGTGTTGACAGTTGAAACTGTGTGTGTGCTCTGCTCTCCCTGCTAGGACCTCCTGGCTGTGGGCTATGGTGAGTCTGGCTCCAGTGACCAGAAACCAGGCCTGGTATGCTGCTGGTCTCTCAAAAATCCCACGGTATGACTTTGTTATAACCTTTATTTAGCTCCGGTGCTCGGTGTCTGTCCAGCAGTATGCAGAATGTAGACTGAGGATTGAGCTCCAGCTGTCCATTCCAGATGTTGTCATGTGTCCCCTTTGCAGTGGCCTGAGCGCGTCATCCACGGTGACAGCGCGGTGACTTCCCTGGATTTCTCATCCAATAAACCCAGTCACCTGGCTGTGGGCATGCAAGATGGCAGCATCGCTATCTACAACGTGAAGAGTCAAGACAACAAGTCAGGTGTCATCAGCAGCAGGTCAGTGTGTGTGTGTGTGTGTGTGTGTGTGTGTGTGTGTGTGTGTGTGTGTGTGTGTGTGTCGACAGTGCAGCTTTTACATCACACTGAAAATAATGGTTACTGGTGCTACTCACGTTATTGCTCTTTACTTTTGTGTGTGTGTGTGTGTGTGTGTGTGTGTGTGTGTGTGTGTGTGTGTGTTCAGTGAATGTCCCAACAGGCACTTGGATCCAGTGTGGCAGCTCAGGTGGACCCAACAGGAGTTGAGCTTGACGGGAGGAGAGAAGGCAGAATGGCTGTTTTCTGTGGCTGCAGACGGGAGGATCAGCAAGTGGCTCGTGTGCAGCAACGGCCTCGACTGCATAGGTACTGTACTCAGCAACACCATCGTCACTTCAGCTTGACACGCATAGTGATAAAGACTCTAAGAGTAAACATAAGTTCAGAAGTAACTTGAAGAGGCGGCTGTATTGTACAGAATTGTAATGTAACCCGTTCACAAGGAGAAACACCTTTCTAACTGCTCTTTTAGAAGCTATGTGAACTATTAGATAAAACTAATAGAAGATATTAGAGTAGAGTTTAAAGCACAGGGTGACAACATGTAGTCAATGGCAATTCTGTCAATACACCTCATTCCAGTGCGCCGAAGCACAAGGCAAAGTGCGATTTTTTTCTCCATAGGAATAAATGGAAAATCAACGTGAAGAGAGTTAAAAAGCACTCCTCTTTGGGGCCATACAGAGTCGCCATACTTTAACATAGAAACATGATTAAAAGTTTAAACAGGTCACGAGACTTGGGACTTTATCGGGCCAAATGGCCATTTTGACAGCTTGCACGGTTTTCACGAAATCGCAGTTTACATTTTGTGAAATTTTCAGACCGTTTCAGATTTTATAATGGGTGTGTATTGCATGGGTCGTTAAGGGCTAGAGTGCGTGATGTCATCGCTAGAGTGCGGGAAAGCTTTAAAATCTTTTGAAAATCTTCCGAACACATTGCTCTGTGGCCCACAATTTTCACTCTTCAGAGATATTTTTTTTCATCAAATTGTAGAAAATGTTGTGCTGGTCGCAGTCATGTAGCTATGGAATCTGTTGGACTTACACATTTGGCGATAAATGCATGGAAGTGACAGCAACTCCAGACAATGCTCCCATAGGGGCCCATACTAAATTTGGAAGATTTTTTGGGATCAGAGCAAAAGTTTCTAGATTTAGAAACTGCTGCTGAGGTCACATTTTTAACACTACACACAAAATGTTCACACCATATCTTCATCTGGGAGTCCTTATTCGTATCCTAAACAATCTTAGCGATAGGAGTCACGTTTTTTGTCGTAGAGGCACTTGTTCAATAGCTATTTCTCTCTTCGAGTCCATGTAAAACTGTCTAACTGGAGATTAGCAGTAACATCAAAGCAGGGAAGATCAAAGGTTTCCTTGGTAACCGTTGATTGCTGGTCCTCAGGTGACAGACATGAAGTAATCAGAGCAGGTTGACACACACACACACACACACACTCTATTTACTGTATCACGCCAGTTCAGTGAGCCAGCATGCTCTAAACCAGGGCTTCAATGGATCAGGGCCATAATTAATGTTATTAATTACACCTGTGATTAAAAGCCCCAAACTCTCATTGTATGATAACAGGAAACTAGGTATTCACCTAGTTTTCAAAATAAAACCCCTCAACTCTTATTGTATGATAACAGGAAACTAAACACTCCTCACGGCCCCCCAATCACCATGGCAACCGCTGACAGACACGCACGCAGCGAAAGGGCCTACAGTGATGACCTCACTATGGACCTCAGACAGTCTGAATCTGCCCCCCCCTCCACACACACACCACCCCTAGCCCCCACCCATCCTCCCAGCACCAGGCACACTGGTCAAAATTTCTTGCGAAATTTTCTAGTTTCTTTTATTTATTTTAACTTGCATTGCTATCCATCCATCCATCCATCCATCCATCCATCCATCCATCCATAGACCTGATGAAGCTCAAGAGGATTCATAACACCAAGAAGAAAGCTGGAGGGACCAAGACAGACAGTGTTGTGTCACCACTGACTCCTGGTCTGTGTTTTGACTTCCATCCAACAGTAAGTTGTTAACAGTGATAGATGCCTTCAGCTGAGTGGAGTTGCTGGGCTTCAAAGCTTGTTTCTGTGTAACACTACATACATATTAACAGATAGCTTTTGTGCTAATGCAGAGCTGTGGCTGTGAAACAGCTGCCAATTGACCCTTTGCTAAGTCCCGCCCCTTGAACGCGGACTGGCCAATCAATTCAACAGTCACTTACAAATTGTCCCGGTTTTCACTACAATTAAAATAATAATATTATACTTACATAGACGTTTATCATATTCCACTCATTAATTAATTTGTGCGAATGAGATAAGAGAGCCAGCACAGCGCAACCCACTGCAGTCTATAACTAGAGTGATGCTGTCAAGCCACAATTAGGCACGAACCGGTTACATTAAGTGTAGTTTTGATTCACAGAACCCTCCGTGCTTATGTGCACATCAAACGTGTCATTTTGATTAATTATACGACACAGTTCCTTCTGCGCATCAACAGGCATTTAGCTCCACTTATAACTCCCTGTGCTCTGTGGTCTGTGCTCCACATTTTACATTATAATAGTCTGTGACGAGCAACATGATGTGATAGAGATGATTCAGGTTCAAAACTAAAGTTGAAAAATAATGTACCGTACATAGGCCCAGACAAGGGAAACTCTCTACAGGACTCCCAAACTGTCAGTACGTCATGAGGGGCGTAGTCCTGTGATTAAAGGGGGAAAAAGTAGTGAATGTAATTAGTCATGATTGTCGCAGCCTTTAATGCCTTACATTGTTACACAGTGATCTGTAGCTTTAGCTTCTATCCTTATCTTTTTAACCTGTTATCAATGCTCATTCAGTTTCACATCCTGATATAGTGTAGACCCTTCTGTCTGCTTCTCTCTGAGATCACTTTTTCATTTTTCCAAAAATGATCTGCAGGGAGGTCAGTGACGGTGTGTCGCCATGGTAACGGTAGCTCTGACGGCTTGACGGAGTAGCAGCGAGGGCGGGGCTTAGCCAAGGGTCAATTATTGCTGACACTGACAATTTCAGTAATATTTCTAAGTTTGTATTTTGGTGACTTCATAAATGATTGTTATTATCATCATTAGGATCCCAGTGTCTACTTGGTTGGCACATGGGAAGGTCTCATTCATCAGTGCTCCTGTTCCAACAGTCAGCAGTTTCTGGAGACGTACAGGAAGCACTTTGTAAGTCCATCACCACTCCTTCTGATAAGCAAGTAAGACACATGAGACCACAAGGCCTTTGCTTATTATTCCTCAGACGCTCACATTTCATTTCATCAAGAGTGAGCTGGCTAAATCCATTAATGCTCTGTCCCACAATGCATTGCTTACCGGCCCTCAGCTGTTTTCTATAAATTGCAGTAAATGTAATGCTGCTACTTTTTATTAATTTTGATTTGCAGGTATGTGGAGTCCTTGAATAGTAGCACTGTGGTGGAGTCATCTTTTGATGAACAGGATTTATTGCCATATGCACAATGAAGGACGTGCATGCCACAAGCTCAGGGGGGCAGTTATGGTTGATGTATCAAAGCTCATCATTCAGAGCTTTCTTACCTCAGCCGGAAACATCTCCCCAGTTGTATCCACAGTATGCCTCACATGTCAAATCACCCATGTGTAAATAAAACCTCAAATCTGGCCTTGTGCAAATGAAAAAAGTGAGAAGAGCTGCATGACGTCTAGCAGTCCCACACAGATCCACATCAATACACTGTCAAAGGAAGCAATGCCCCAATAGAAGAGATAAAGCCAGTGTAAACACTGCAGATGAATCATGTCATTTGGTTAGACAATACTTCTTTATAATGAAGACTCCACAGGGAAACTTGAACTAATCCCAGTGTAGAGGTCAATACTGCTGAATCATCCCATCATTCTGCTGTATGCTGAAAATCCATCTCTTCAGGTTATACTACATATAATATCTCCTGGAGTTCATACAATAGTTACCTTTTCTCTGCTCATCTTGTCTTTCTGTCTCTCTTTAATGTCTCTGTCATTGTTATACATTTTTGTAATTTTGTTTTCCTGTTAGATACTATAAAAGGTAACACCACCTGCATTAATAATTCCAATATGTTATTTCCATGGCCTAGGAAAGTTCAATCAATATTAGTGAACATGAGCTCCTCTATCTCAAAGCCAGAAACCAGAGAAGGAAGTCTCAAACTGGTGATGTCATAGTGTATAATATCTGGAGCTCTTCCATAGACAATGAGTGGGAGACTGATTGTGTTTTCTTTTTTATACCCAAATGAGCGTTATTCTACTGTAGTGATCTCATCTGGGAAACAGAAAATGTTCCCATATACTCAGAACATTCCTCTGGGTGCTCTCAATGTCATCTACAACATCTCTCCCATTCATTGTCTATGGAGCGGCTCCACTCTTTATACCCTATGACATCACAAGTTGGAGTTTTAGCACTCCAGGTTTTGGATTTGGGAGAGAGTTGTTCATGCTTATTAATATTTTCTGGTCCGTCTTAGACCATAGAAATAACATGGATGAATTTTAGTTCCCCTTTAAATCTAATTGTATGACCACCTGTTGCAGATGTTGTTGTGCGGTTGAGTAATCAGAGGGAACTTCTGTAACTGTCCCATCTTGCCCCTCAGTGTCCTGTGAACTGTATCACATGGAGTCCACTCAGTCCCGATGTGTTCCTGAGCTGCTCCTCTGACTGGACCGTCCAGCTGTGGAAGCAGGACCACCATAGCCCCATGTTAAGCTTCACCTCCACCCAGAGAGCAGTGTGCGACATCAAGTGGTGCCCAAAGTGGGCCACAGTATTCGGAGCCGTTAATGAGGGACAGCTGGAGATCTGGGACCTGAATTCAAGCATGTGAGTGAGACTCACTCTGTCTCTCATGTGTCTCTCTGATGTGAAACCGGTTGTCCACAATATACACTTCTCTCTTCCTTCAGCTTGGACCCAATCATCGTGCAGCCTGCTGCCACTGATGTGAAGATGAAGTCCCTGCTGTTTGCCACACAGGCAGACTGTGTCCTGGTAGGAGACAGTGATGGACAAGTGACTGTCTACCAGCTCAAGAACATCAGTGTGGGAGACAGCAGCCAGGTAAAAGTGAGGGACAGGTGGGCTTTCTGCAGGGCTAGAGCCGCCAGTCAACTGTAAGGAAAAGAAATGAATGCATAGAAAGTCCTTAGGATGCTGGAGGCAGAAGTGCCCGATGTTATCAATCAGCAGATGTAAACTGCATGAGCACTCTCTAATCTAGCAGATGTACAGCATGTAATTCTGCATGGATTGCACAGCTGGGTATCCTTCTGACGGTCAAGGGAATACGTGTGTTTTTGTTCTACACCTTACTGTAGATGTAGCCCAGCTACACAGATAGAATTGTCTTCTAAAACACACACACTGGAAGGTAAAATCAACATCATATGTCCTGAAAGCAGATTAGGGGCAATAGATGATAAATTCAGGTTAATGATTTAATGAGTGGGATACTGTCGTCCTATATTGAAGTTTGCTGTGCTGTATATTGTTAGTACTACTGTATATCGTTCCTGGAGAAGAACACTTTCCCGCTGCTTTTAGTGGTTTAAAGAGGAGGAGAGGTTAACACTACTGGAATATCGGCTGGACATAATCACAGTTTAAACCTCTAGTCTAGGGTTAGCACTACTGGAATATCGGCTGGACATAATCACAGTTTAAACCTCTAGTCTAGGGTTAGCACTACTGGAATATCGGCTGGACATAATCACAGTTTAAATATCTAGTCTAGGGTCAGCAGTACTGGAATATCAGATGGACATAATCCCAGTTTAAACCTCTGGTCTAGGGTTAGCACTACTGGAATATCAAATGGACATAATCCCAGTTTAAACTTCTAGTCTAGGGTTAGCACTACTGGAATATCAAATGGACATAATCCCAGTTTAAACCTCTGGTCTAGGGTTAGCACTACTGGAATATCAGAAGGACATAATCCCAGTTTAAACCTCTGGTCTAGGGTTAGCACTACTGGAACTGTTTGTGCAGTTGATCTTTTATTGAACTTTTATTGTATTCCATGGTTGTTACATCCTGTTATCCCTGTTACTGTGCATTAGCTGGGAGGCATTTGATGCAGTTACATGGATACATGATGGCCAGCTCACGTCAGACAATTCACTGCGTCTCTCTGGATCTTTTCTTTCAGGTGGATATTCTGGAGGCCATCATCTGCTCTGCGGCTCTGGGATAGTTCAGAAACATAGACAGATGAGACCCAAGGCCTTCGGGTCTCTCTTTGCAAACGATGCATCAGTACAAAGAAAATGATGTGTCCAGATCTAGAAGTAACACAAGTTCATTTTGGCATAAGGCTTTAGTGTACATTGGTCTTTACCGCTGAAAGCATCAGACTAAACATACTGGCTGAGTTTGTCAAGAGTTGGAGCTTTAAGGGTTTAAATCGCTTCATTTCATTTGAATTCTATTTAATCGTTTTGCCAAAGAAGAATGAATATTATTCTTTAAAAAAAACACACCATATATGATTTGTATGTTACTGTAGAAAATAACCCCAAAAAATCATCACGTCATTAAAATCCTCAAATTCCCCGAAACAAAGCCAAAGACATGACGTCAGTGTCCTGGCAGCTCGGGCCACGCACGCCACGTCAAGAAACCATTGCTGAATTTTAAATATTATATTTCAGTGTTAATGGTTCCTGTGTATGCAGAAATGTTGACGGATTATTGTGCATGATGAAGGGCTCCACACTGAGGAAGACTGCTTTAGAGCTCTGGGAGTCAGAGATATGGTGACGTCTTGTGGCCAGATTTGGTGCGACAGAAAGTTGAGTGAATTGAGATGAATCTTATTCGACGAGCTCTTTGACCTGCTGGGATGCAGATGGACTTCCTCGGCTTTGGTTGGTCCTATAAGTCAAGTTAAATGCTCTCCAGGCTTCTCCTTATTACTTGCTTTAAATACAACATTTAACAGATGAAACTGAATTGATGAGTTGTGTTTTCTTTTATTTTGAGCATTCTTGTAGCAAGAGTCACACTTATTACTTTCTGCCTTTAATAGGATAGTCAGGACAGATCGACAGGAGAGAGGACTAAGAGGGGACGACATGCAGCGTCCACCTGTACGCCCATGAGCGTGTTGGTCTTAAAATGAGGTGTGGTCTGGTGCTTTGTTGGCACATCGCTATCTTGAGGCAGCAGAGGGCGATTGTGTCATTGACCAACAGAAACCTGGTCTACAGTCTGGTCCAGTATTTAAAGGGCTCATTATTCAGATAGTAAGATGAGTCTACAGGCAGGTTCACAATACGCTCTGCTGGTTCCACACACAGGGACGCAGCAGCAGCTCCTCCTCACTTAAACACAGTGTCGCCGCCAGAACAATGTTTTTATTCATGTTCAGGAAAACACTCAATTCAGAATATGATGAATAGAATGACATATAATGAAGTAAGGAGGTCCTTCTCATTTCAGCATTTTTCGCCTCCTCGTCTCCTCGCTCCTCGATCCTCTGGCTGTGACCCGGAAATCGATCTCAGTCCTCCATCTTGAAGGACGTCCCAATTCATAAAATGTGCATCGAGGAGCGAGGATCGAGGAGCGAGGAGGCTTGCTGGAGGAGCTATGAGCGAGGATACACCACTGCATCCTCCAGTGTTTCCTGCACGGAAGTTTATCACCGACCGACACGCCCCCTTACTGGATATCAGTTATTGATTGGACGCTGCGCCGATCAGACTGATCTGATACATCAACATCACTAGAGTTTCATACCAGAGTGAAGACAGATCACAGATTAACAGTTTTATATTTTAGTTGTCTTTTTATTCACCATCTAGTTATAATCTGTGTTAACTGTAGGTATGAACAACAGACGGACCATGTTGATGGTGAAGTGTTCCAGCAGCAGAAGGACCTGCAGTATCTCTGCTTCACACACCGTCACTGAAGGAGTCTGACACTGAGAGGGGTTTATAAAAGCTGACAACGAACAGACTTAAAATAACTTTCTTCATTTATTAGAAAGAGTTTTCTTTTGATGATCTGTTATTTCACTCATTCACTTTTATTAAATATCCAGTTAAAGTCAGAGAGAGAAGGAGAGTCTGTCTTTTATACCTTTTACATCATTTATCCTCATTTCCATTTAGTCACATGAGGCTGATAATTCCTGAGCGTCGGGTTTGATATGAGTTATATCATTTCACTTTTCCCTCAAACATTCAGACTAATACATAACGTCTACTGTCAGAATATAAATTAATACAGACGATAATAATGAATAAATAATATAAAGATATTGTGCCAGTAGAGATGGTTCCTGGTCCTCTAAGCAGGACTCAGTCCACAGTAGAAATACAGACTGCAGCTGTTATTCATGTGCAGGTGTTTGTTCAACAGGTAACAGGCTACAGAGAGGAAACACTGCTGCTCTGATAACTCTGTTTCTTTATTAGTATTAGATCAGTTCAGACATAAACAGCTGTTGAAGCTGACTGACAGCTGATCCAGCTGTGATCAGCTGCTGCTGTCATCAGGGACGGACGTCGCTTCACGTGACGCTTCAGAGGAAACGACGTCTCATGTCTCTAAAAACATATTTACTCGTTTCCTCTCCTCGAGTCTTTTCCTCGCCTCCTCCGCTCGCATCTCCCGTGGGCGGGACTAAGACGCGAGTCGAGGAATCAAGCCGTATAAAAGCACTAATGGGAAAGACCCAGGCTCTCAGGCATTCTGTATGATCAACCTGCAGCACGCGTGTGACCACCGTGACCAGAGAGATCACGGTGGTCACACGCCTCTGTGGCGTCTCCTCTCATCATCCCTCTGTGTGTGTGAGTGTAGACGTAGCCTACTTCCATGTTTATGGGCGCTCTCCTCCTAAACGACGGCGTTTTGAGGCTGATGGATCTGCGTTAGCACAGCCTCTCCCGTGCGTAATGGATCTCCGGAGGATTCCACTCAGCCGGTCAGAGCCCCCCCCGTGGGTTGCATCGGACAGTAATAAAGTTTTCATTATTTAGCAACACATGTTCATCCTATTTAGCCTAATGCTTGTCATCATAAGGACTTTAGTGGAAACCAGTGGTGTCGAACCACATACACAAAAAGACCGGAGTCATTGCCGTGTTGTCCCAAACCTTTTATTGCAGCAATAGATCATTTACAGAAACTGTGACACTTCAAATCTTCACAATCCATCATTACTTCACAATAATTTAATCCCCATCATCTCCAGACAGTATTAGATCTGCAGACAACACTGAGGCAAAGAGCTGGGCAGGTTTTAACCAACAACTTTCTCTCCCCAGACTACTGTGGAGCTCAGTCTGCTGTCTCCAGCAGACACTAAGGGAACAACTGCCACCTCTCTGGGAGCAGAGCGGTCCATGTCATCACAGCAGGTTCATGACAAAGATCAAAGATCAGTCATGAAAAGATCACAATCGGTTTCACCGGCTTGCTGCGGTGCGGTTGCTCTGCGGCTTTATTTTATTGCTCCTCCTTTTCTATTGTTGGAGAGTAAAAGTTGTCCTGAAGTAGCACAGCCCCGTACACCTGCCTGTCAAACCGCTTATGGCTTTGTAAAAAGCTTTTAAAGCATTTTCAGAAAAATCGTTTTTTTTATTTTATTTTATTTCTCCAAGTCCTTTTTAAAAATGTTGCTTTTAAAAATCTAGAAGCTCTCTCTTGGTAAAGATTGTAATCTTCAATGTTAAAAAGGTTTTACAGTTCACATTGACTTACAAAGTGTCAGGAAGTAGAAAAGACCAGCTAGTGGACGAGACATCCTACAAAAACCACTACTGCACACCGTAAAAACAATCTGATCGTTACAATATGTCAGGAGCAGAAACACAGAGTGGGACTGTGACACCAAAAGACAGAATAGTAAATAAAGAGGTATGTTTGACTTGGTCTCTCTTCTTCCACTAACAGTAGTGTTGTGTTGGAATGAATCCTAAAACGTCAGTATCACAACAGAGATGTGTTATCCACAGTGCTGCACCCATTGTCCCAAAGCTCTCCAGGTGTCCCGGTTACTAGAATACAAGAGGGACACCAGAGGGACACCAGAGCACGTTGACCTGCACATCACCTTCAAGAGAAGATACACAACGCTCTCATCTGGCTTTCTTAATTCCACAATATTAGTTTTGTGATGGAAAGATGTGTAAGATGATGTTTTGCTCTCTGATCTTCTGGGTCTGTATGGGCCTGATGGGGTCTGCAGGGGCCTGATGGGGTCTGATGGGACCTGCTACCATGGATCAATGATTCAAAACACACCAAGACTACTTGTGATGTCACAAATCAAAAGGGAACAGTGAGGTTTCCCTTTAAGTAAATGGAAAACATGCCACTGATGATAAAAACAACGCTGTTGGTTCAGTTAACTGGTGTCAGGCAGCTGGTTCTAGCCCACTTCCACAGGAACCCTCTGTAGGCCAGAGATGATCTGGATCACACAGGGTTGAAATGCTTCAGTGTCACTGTCCTGTCTGAATCAGCCTGCTAGAGGCCACATCCATGTATAAGCTGGTGGAGTTGAAAAAAGAATCTTTACACCACAGTGGGACGGCTTTGCACCGTCCACGATGTCCTAATTTACATCACAGTTTAAACTCAAAGAGCTGAAGCTTAAAGTTACAACTTCATATTAGAAAGAATCTGATAGTCTAGTTAGATGGTCTCGCTAACCGCATCTGGAAATATGAAAAACAAACAAGAACAGCTAGGAATCTACAGAACACAAACACACGGAGGTAAAGAAGATGATGACGTCTACGGCTCACAGAAAGGACTGACTAGTCAACATAAGGACATGCTCATCATGGGACACATAGGGACACATCCACACACATGCTCTCGCTCTCTCACACACACACACACACACACACACACACACACACACACACACACACACACACACACACACACACACACAAGCTTCCTCTGAATTCACATGCTAGCATACGGCTCGTCCTGTCGACACACACCGAGTGGTACATAAACTGGCTGGGGGGATAGGTGAGGGGGTTTGCATAGAATCTACAACACTGTGACCAGAACTACACACAGCTCAATGGAGACGTTCTTCTAAAGAGGGGCAGAACATTAGAGTTTTAGTTTGGTTACTAAACTTGAGAGATTTTTTGTGACCCCCATCAAGCTGCTTTTTATCAGCAGGAGGGAAACATTATGCAGCGTTCCTTCAGAGCAACACTTCCGCTTTTGTTGCGCCAGCTAAGTTTTGAATCTGTGAAGCTTCTGAACCTGCAAAGTCAAATAGCTCAGTGTATCGACCTGAACCTGTTGGTTCAGCTGCAGGAAGCCAAACTACATCACTGAGAGACTTTAAAATAAAGTTCCAGACCGGTTTAATGTTACAGCTCTTGCAGATAGACTGGTTGCAAGTAGAGCACATAGAGTTCACATGGCCTGACCATCTGGACACAGTCACACAGAACTACATCACCCTGAACACAGATGGAAACGGGCACTCTACTTAAAGAAGAAGGAAAGAATGGGGAGTCAAAGACAAACAGGAGTACCGCATTAGTAAATAATTCATCTGTTATCTCACATTTACACCAAGAGGAACATTAAAGGAAGGTGTGAAAGCGGCGGGGGTTGGGGGCATCATAACAACTCAATTGTTTCACTGGAGGTGGAGAGGTGCATCATCGCTCTGAGCACGCTCAGATGGTGCTGATGCAAGGTCAGTGGGTCCCTGCTCCGTCACCACGACGACCACGGCAGCCTCTACGTTTCTGTTGAAAGCACACAAAGAACAGGAAGTTACAAGCTACTGAATCCTTTTCCTTCCTTTTATAGGTTGTGTATGTTTGAATTGGAACAGATGTGCTGTTACCATGTGATAATGAATGGCAGTTCACCATGGGGGGGTTTTGAGTGTGAGGGGCTTCTCCTTTACTACTGATGCAACTGGAGCATCGGGAACAGATACTGTGTTCAAAGTGCAGCTGACTATCAGCTCCACGTTGACAGCAGAGCGGACACTAGATAGCAGGCAGCTGCTCTGGCCTCATGCCGTTGGATGACATTATGTAAGCCAGGATAAGAGTGGGAACAAGGACAGATTTAAGTTGTACTACGTCCACACTGAGCCGCCTGCATTTAAAAACACTGCTTACAAATACAAGCAGGAAACACGTCAGAAATGAGTCCATCGACAGATCAAATGCTAATAACAAAGATATAGAATATTGTCCAAACACTCTCCTTTCTGTTGTTCTCCGTTTTAGAACACTGGAATGTGAATAATGGGTCTTTGGGTTTTGGAATATTGCTCGAACAAAACAAAGCATCTGAAGACGTCACCTGTTTGCTTTAGAAAATAACCAGGAGTTTCTAGTGTTTTGTGACATTTAATTGGCCGATGAATGGAGGAAATGATGGGCAGATTAACGGTTAAAGACAATAACAACTAAGTGTGGACCGGAGGCCCAAACAGGACAAAGGTGTTAGGTCCTATAGAGTACAGTACACAGTCATCACTATGAGCATGAAGGGGTTTACCTGTGGGCTCATCCTGAAGCGGTTCCTCTGTCTCAACAAACTCTGCTACTGAAAACACAAACACAGAAAGAATCAAACCATGTCTTCTCACAAAGCTCTGCCTCCTTTAAATGTACTGTTCATCTATCACCTGGTTCTGGTGCAGGACTTTAGTGTGTGTGTGTGTGTGTGTGTGTACCCACCTTCTTCTGCTGCCTCCTCTTCTTCGTGTTCTACTTCTTCTTCTTCTGTCTCTGTGACTGTGGAATAAAGAACATTTGAAGCCGTGAACCAACTGTATGCTCCTGAGAACAGAACCAGTTTACTACATCACTCCCCCATCACCAGCTCCATCGCTTCACACCAACAGCTCAGCAGACACGGTGTTCAGTGATCGTTGGCTTCGTGTACCACTTCAGCATATCATGTCTGAACAATGCTTCTGGTCTACTAGCACACTAATGCACACACAATAGTGTTTTCATTGACCCTGGTCAAATGAGTTATTACTACACTACTTCTAAAGGTGTCAACACTTCTCTTCCTGTTTGCCCTGCTCATACACTGGACTTTCACATATAAAGAAAGCAAATAAGCTGATTTCCCAGAGAGGAGACAGAACACGGTTCAGATCTTTCCATTAAATCGAAGGCTACGGCCGGCATGAAAGCAGGAAACGGCTAGCCTGGCTCTGTCAGATGCTAACTAATGCTACCAGCACCTCCGAAGCTCCTGAACGGACCGCTTATATAGAAGTGCTTTCATTAATTGGAGGTGGTAGTAGGTCGATTTGTTACAACTGGACAGAACCAGGCAAATTGTCTCCACCCGTTTCTGGTGCTAAGCTAATGGGCTCTTGGTTGTAGCTCACATTAAAAGAGCACCCACCAATTTAGTGTTGCACTCCTAGTTTAAAAAAAAGAAGATAAATGACGTGGTGTGTTGTGCTAGTAGCGGCTAATGTGGCTAAGCCTCTGGCAGAGATGAGCAGCGGCCTACAGAGGTCTGGTGAACTCAGCTCTTTCTCCACAACCCAACACCGTTTCCACTTTCAAACCTGGAGTCTTTAGACTACTTAAAGACATTCATAAAGGACTTAACACAGCTGCCTCTGGAGACACTTGGCTTTATACAACTTCTTTCACAGATAATCATGGCCTTTAAACAGACTGTGCCGAGTTCCTCTTTAACAGGAACAGTGGTATCAATCCTGTCACCCAACACTGAAGAAGCTATCTCCCACAATGTGGTCTATTTTAAAGTCAAAAACTGAACACCACCAAAATACAACTGCTATACCTTGTAGGGCTGTCAACAAATATTCTAAATTCTAATATAGATTTGAACATTAAATAAAACAGACATTTGAATATGAAAATTAATATTCAATTGTGAAAACAAGCAGGACTACCGCGGCTGTCTGCCTTGAGCGCACTGAATGTATCGCAGGCGGGAGTCACACAACGTCTCTTCCATCAAGTGAAAATGAAATGTAACGATAGGTGAAGATGAACGAGGAATAATTCACAACAACCGTCATGATGGAGAGAAGTCGGGCGCAGAGAGAGACACCGTGTCCTAACAGCTAACGCTACGTTGTGTCATGTAGACACACCACGGACCCATCAGCTGTGAGCTCCAGATCAGACTGGAGACGGGACCAAGGAAAAGATGTGGGAGTAGTACTGGATATCTTCTGACAGTTGTACTTTTTAAACAGGAAACACATTTCATATTGTGATATTTACTGGAATTGACTTACATTATAGCCAACAGCCAGTAGGAAACTTTCAGACGACCTCCCTCCAGCCAGCTGCCAGCTAATTTAGGGTTTGAACAAATATATGGTCTATAGGCGACTGGCTGAGTACATGGCCGTTGTTTCTTATTTAGCTGATTTAATGGCATGCCTCTGAAGAGGGAGAGCCACTCATCTGCTCAGCGGGCACAGAGGGAGCCAGCATATCTTTACATCTGAGATATTCAAATAGATCAAACCTGTGGTTTTTTAGAATGAATATTCAAACGTGGACAGCCCTACCACCTCGTCTTTTTACGTCTATGCTTTCCTCTTTACCTGGTACTGTTTGCTCCTCCACTACCACTTCTTCAGGAGTTGCCTCTGTGTCTGCGGCCTCCTCCGGTGCCTCTTCTGTTGGGGCTGCGTCCTCTTCTACAGCCGACTCCTCCTCAGTTTCTTCTGTTGGGGCTGCGTCCTCTTCAGCAGGTTCCTCTGAAGGCGCTGACTCCTGTTCTACAGTTTCTTCTGTTGGAGCTTCCTCCTCTTCAGTGGGCTCCTCAGCAGGTTCCTCTAAAGGAGCTGCCTCTTCCTCCATCTCCTCGACAGCTTCTTCTGTGGGAGTGCTCTCTTCCTCTAAAGTGTCAACGTCTGATGCCACCTCTTCAGCAGCAGCCTCCTCCTCGGTCTCCTCAGCCGCAGCAGGTTCCTCCTCTTTCACGGCCTCCTCTTCAGGCTGATCTGCCATTATCTCTGCGACCTCCTCAACTGGAACAGCCTGAATCAAGCAACATGATCACAGGTTAGAAATTGGTATGGCTTTAAACGTTTTTATTAGCTGTTAAAACTTCTATACATATATTTGACAAAACCAGAGGAAAACGTTTTGTGTGATTATGTGATCAGAAAGTCGGCCATGACGGCACCTTCTGGTGCTGAATGATAGTTGGACATTATCATTGTTAAAAAGTGAAGGTCCAGCAGGTCGTGATCACAGCTACAACCTGGGACACATCTGTACAGGCCTGCTCAAGGAATACTTTAGCCCAGCAACGTGCAGCTCCATTGGCATTTGCCAGAGAACACCAGAAGTGGCAGGTCCGCCATTGGCGCCCCGTTCTCTTCACAGATGAGAGCAGGTTCACATTGAGCACGTGTGACCGGTGTGAAAGAGTCTGGAGACGCCGTGGTGAACGTTATGCTGCCTGTAACATCATCCCGCATGACCGCTTTGGTGCTGGGTCAGTGATGGTCTGGGGAGGCATACTGCCAACGGTTCCCTGACTGCTGTTAGGTACCGGGATGAAATCCTCAGAGCGATTGTCAGACTTTACGCTGGTGCAGTGGGCCCTGGGTTCCTCCTGGTGCAGTGGGCTGATCCTGGATGACGAAGGCATCGATGCCATTGACTGGCCCTCACGTTCCCCTGACCTCAATCCAACTGACCACCTACGGGACGTTATGTATCGGTGCATCCGACGCCGCTAAGTACCACCACAGACTGTCCAGGAGTTCACTGATGCCCTGATCCAGGTCTGGGAGGAGGTCCCCGAGGACACCATTCGGTGACTCATCAGGAGCATGCCCAGATGTTGTGGGAGTGTATACAGACAGGCGGGGGCCGTACCCACTACTGATTCCCATGATGAGCTGGATCAGCCTGATTTACATTCTTTACTTTGAGGGTGTGGTTTTGAATCCAGCCCTCAGTGGTTGATGATTTTGGTTTCCATTGATTGTTGTTACGTCATTTTGTTCTCCGCCTTTATCCCACCAAACATCAAGATGAAGACATTCCAGTTTGCCAGTGGCGCACAGTCTATATGAAATCACTATGCAATTATGATGCAACACACAATAACTCAAATTACATACAGTACCTCCTCCTCCACTGCAGGAGCCGCCTCCTCCTCCTCCTCTTCCACTGCAGGAGCTGCCTCCTCCTCTTCCTCTTCCACTGCAGGAGCCTCCTCCTCCTCCTCCTCCTCCTCCTCCTCCGCTGCAGGAGCCTCCTCCTCCTCCTCCACTGCAGGAGCCTCCTCCTCTTCCTCCACTGCAAGAGCCTCCTCCTCTTCCTCCACTGCAAGAGCCTCCTCCTCTTCCTCCACTGCAGGAACCTCCTCCTCTTCCTCCACTGCAGGAACCTCCTCCTCTTCCTCCACTGCAGGAACCTCCTCCTCCTCCTCCTCCACTGCAGGAGCCGCCTCCTCTTCCTCCTCCAGCACCTCTGGATCCTCCTCAATCACCTGAAAAGGAATACACCGCACAAATGTCATCAACAGGTTCACACTTGTGTTTATGCAAGTAATGTAAGTATCAAGCTACTATACTATGTAACAGTATAATATAGTTACAACTGATTCCCTTAAAGGGTTTCACTAACTATACTGTGTATGTGTACATTTGATTGTTCAACTCTCAGCAGAGAACTTTTTGAAAAGGATTGGCTGTTTTCTAATGACCAACCAGGCCTGTACCAACCTCAGGAGTCTCCACAGGTTCTGGTTCAGCCTCGGGCTCGGCCTCGGGCTCGGCCTCGGGCTCAGGTTCAGGTTCAGACTCGGCTGCTACCTCAGGTTCAGGCTCTAGGGGGAGAAGCAGAGAGTTGTACAGATTCTGTGTCACACACACAGACCACAGCTTGGCAAAGTGTGTTTGCGGGGTCCATCCTGCAGGAGGCAGTTCAGGCCCAGCCTTGTACTGGGGACAGTCCTGTTGGTGTCAACGTGGGACATCTTCAATGCAGAAGTGAAACTAATGTTAGCCCCATACCACACCTGGACTTCCATCATCAGGTAATCAGTGGGGTATTAAGTGTTCTCAAAGATGACACGGCAGAACTAGACAGCATTCATTACGTACAATATCATCGAGGCACTCCAAAGAACTCAACGGTGTTGAGAAGGAAATGATTACATTTAATGAGGATATGACTGTAAATATGTAGTGCTGCTAGACAGCGCAGGTTTTCATAATAGTGCAGAGATGCTCCTAGCTATCCTGTAGTGGAACTAGACATTTATTAACCATCTGCCTGCATTGATGAAGGACATGATTTACAGCACTATTGTCACATGAAGACATTCCTACTCAGGTACCTGGTGGTGGTGCAGAAGTGTCCTCGGCTACGGCAGCTTCAATCACATCCTCCACATAAACAGGTTCAGGCTCAAAAACAGCTGAGGAGAGAGGGGGGTGGGGGAGGGTCATGTGATTATGTGGCAGAATGAGTAGGCAGGGACAGATCAGAAATGCTAATGGTTTCCATTTTTTCATTCAAAAAGCAAGCAGATGATGAAAATAAGCAGCTGGACTCTGAGGACTCATCAGTATGTTAGGTGGTCCACTGCCAAGCATATAATAAATAAAATATATAATAAGCATAAGTATTTCAATAAGATAGGAATATCCTTCATTCATTCACACAGCAGCAGAATGAGCTTCAGCTTTGTGTTGCTTTTATTTCTGTTTCAATTTCTCTAATTAAATCGAATTCATTGTCCACCTATCAAACATTAGCCAAAATGACCTTTGACATGTCAAACACACATGTACCTTATAACATTATTAAGACCTTGATGACATGCTGGTCACTTTTCAAAGAGTGGATCCATTCATGTTTAGTGCATTTCCTCCTAGGACTCTTTGGCAGAGGGTATACTGTATATGAGGGAGCACGTCTGCTAAAAGGGCCTCTTCAGTACAACTGCTGAGCGGAGTCCAGCTTCATTTTGGTTCATTTTTGCCAACACTGCATTTCTCTATCTGGTTAGCATCTTTTCCATCAATCCCACCTGCAAGTTTGCTAAAAGTTTTAATATAACAAAGTATAAAACTGCCAAGAACCAGCAGAAAATGGAATGAAATGGTCTTTTTACATGATTTAATCCCAGCTCATGTTGGTGCCCTTTTCATTGAATATCTATGTATGCTACTGCAAATCAGTGACAACATTTAAATATGCTTTAAAAAGTCTAAAAACTGTCTCTACATGATATTTAAATTAAGTTGTTACTCTGAACAAAACATGCTATTCACAGATGAATAGACGACTCAAACAGGTCTGACCTGACTGATTTGATCATCTCTACAGTCAGTCTCAACTCATTTATCATCACATATTTACAGTGGTGAGATTATTCATTGCTATACATAGACACAGGCAAATGTCCCCAACTGAGTAGAACTATAAAGATGTTAAACTACAGTACATCTTTTCACTTTTTATACAATTACACATTTAAACAACTTCTTGATGTCATTCTCAAAATAAGCCAAAATGTAAGACCACTCAGGTTCTATTCCACCCAATGAGATGGACGGTGCTGCCGTACGCTCTCCGATAACAAGCCCAATAAACAGTGGGAATGTGTCACCATCCAACAGCGGTGTTGCCTCTCCAATCATTGTCTACCAGTGAGTGAGTGAGTGAGTGGTACCTTCTGGTTCAGCCGTCTCCACCGGGGCAGCGGCCTCTTCATGACGGGAGGTGACCACAACAGCCTTCTCTTTCAGCCCTACATGAGATGAATGCACATGTTGCTGACAGGTATCATACAGTATGTGTACATTATAGACAGGATATGTACGTGTGTACACAGAGTCCTGGATCATACTGAAAAATATCAGCCCATATTTAATGACTGGCCACATTAATGGACGTGCTACACACATGTACATATGAAGAGGATACAATACATAAAGATAGTTGACAATGGGGCGTGATCATGTAGGTGATCGTACAGCAATTTGTGCAGCAAATAAGGTTGTCATATCCACTGAGTAAGGCATAGGGTTTCTTTTGCTGACTGACGGAGCTTTTCTGGATATCTCATAAACACAATATTGTCATAAGGATTCATCATTTGTGTTACATTTTCAAATGAATGGTCACTAATGCAATGTGCTGGAAATTAATTTGTTTTATCCCAAGAGAAGTAACCTTTAAAAAACAGTGCAAGTCTAAACTGGATGTTTCCTGAGTTCATAAAGAGTCACAGTATGATCTCCATCTCTGTTCTTCTTCCCAGCATGCATCCTGGTGGAACCACACACACAGACAATTGGCTTTCACATTGAAAAGAGGCACTAACGGGGATCCAGAAACTTTATTGACACATTTATGATAGAACACAAATCTCCCTAAATTGATAAAAACTCACATCACTATTATTAAAAGTGGAGAAATTGTTTTCAATGTAATCAAATCTAGACATGATCATGAACACGACATCACACTGGGTATCACCACTCCAGTATCTTTCAGTGCTTGTTCCGACATCACTCCCATCCTTCCTCACTACTCAAACTGGGTTTTTAGTCTCTCTCTCTCTCTCTCTCTCTCTCTCTCTCTCTCTCTCTCTCTCTCTCTCTCTCTCTCTCTCTCTCTCTCTCTCTCTCTCTCTCTCTCTCTCTCTCTCTCTCTCTCTCTCTCTCTCTCTCTCTCTCTCTCTCTCTCTCTCTCTCTCTCTCTCTCTCTCTCTCTCTCTCTCTCTCTCTCTCTCTCTCTCTCTCTCTCTCTCTCTCTCTCTCTCTCTCTCTCTCTCTCTCTCTCTCTCTCTCTCTCTCTCTCTCTCTCTCTCTCTCTCTCTCTCTCTCTCTCTCTCTCTCTCTCTCAGCATGGACATGGAAGTAGCTAGACGGCTCCAGAACACGGCTGAAGTAATTACGACACATAATATATTCAATTTACTAAAATAACAAGTCAATTCTTTCTTTAACCTTCTCACCAAAGCATGGTTGTCGTTAGGCCTATTAACATCTACTTTGCTACAATACCTTTTCATTTGTGGGTTAACTGCACATTATTTTGTTTGAAGTTTGTGAAATAATATTCATTGAGTGATGAATTAGCTGAGGCGTGCTCCATGACTATGACTGAGGAGAGGATGGACCAGTTGGGAACTACTCCATCTAAACACAGGCCAAACAGGGCTGGGCATCATTTCAAATCTTTGAATTATAGTGCCGATAGAATACCTGAGTTTCTATGCAGAACTTTGAGAAGGATAAACATTTTTCTACAAATTCCTTTTTACCTTCTTTTGACAAAAGAAGCCAAACGTCTATCCTGTTGGGTTAAATGATGTCCAAACACACGCTAAACTGTTTCCAATGGAAACATGTTGATCTAAATCAGGAACTGAAGAAGAAGTAACAAGATTATGAATGGGGCTTTTTGATACCTGGGTGCAGCAGACACATTTTGGTCAGAACCAAAATAATGTTCGATCCCCTGCCCTGAAGTTAAAACGGCTTCCTATGGGATGAAAATATTCTAACTTCATTTCCTGCCTCTTCTGTCAGATTTCTCAGCTTTGTTTCTCTTTTGTCTTTCTTTGGCAGACTCTTTCCCTCTCCCCTTGTCTTCCTCCTGTGCCTTCTTTCCCTCCCCCTCTACCTTTTTCTCTGACTTCTCCTCTTTCTCCACTCCTTTCTGGGATTTCTTCTCCCCTTCCTTCTCCTCCTTGCTCTCCTCTTCCTTTTCCTCATCCAGTTGTTTTGCTTTTTCTTTCCTTAGTTTCTTCAGAGCCTTCTCCATCTCTTCTTTTTCTATTTTCTCCTCTTCCTCTTGCAGCCTGGTGGCTACTCTTTCCTTCACTCTGGCTGTTATTTCCTTTCTCCCTAGCTCCAGCTCCTTCTCCTCCTCCTCTTTGGCCAGGAGCAGTCTGACCTCAGCCAGAGCCAGCTTGGCGAGCTTCTTGGCCTCCACACGTTCGTGGATGATGGCCAGCTGCTGCTTTAGAGCCTCCCGAAGCTTCCAGCCCACATCCTTGGTTGGAGAGGTTTCTGGGATGGATGAGCAACAACACTGTTTGGTGTTTCACCTCTTAAAATGAGTTTTTATAGGACAAAGACCATGCTCAAATTCACTCTGTTATTGGACATCGCCACACATCAGGCAGACGGGTGCATGTCAGGATGAACTCGAACCATAGACCGGTTCCATGCCATACTCCTCTCACTTTCTCCTGCAAGCAGTGTGTAAACCACACTGCCGTTATACTCCGTTTAAACTGGTGTGAAACAGTATTAAACTGATTTACACCACTTTCTTAAAACATAAATGACCTACATGAAACTACTCAAGTTAAACACAGCAGCATTTAGATAGCTATTTAAATCACCGCAAATCAACCCTTTCAATGCTGGTTAATAACTCGTTCATAAAAATAAACTCAGCTGGATTTAAAATCACAATGAGTTGTGAGTAGATGAAACTTCATCCATTAGTCTGGCTCACACTGCAACATCACACCGCTTCATGCATGTGGCTGCATGACGATACCTTTCTTTGCTCCTCTCCTGGCTGCATCTCCAGGTTTCTCATCTGATTATTGCACACAAACAAGGCAAGAGTTACAACACGGGGTTCTTTTACAGGTTATACCTTTGTCGTTGTTACACACCATGAAGCGGTCAGTCCATGAACACAACTGTTCATCATTCCTACGGTCCAATACCAGTTGCACTTTATGCACAAGCCATTTACACAGCTCCAAATACTATCAAGTCCACTAGAAATACTGCATGAAGCCACTCTCAGCCTCACGCTGCAGCAAACCACACTGACTGACTGTAGCAGAGGCACTGTTGCTGTATAAACTAAGCCTGGCTTTACATTGAGAGACAAAACTCAAGTCCAGCTGTGCAGAATCTGACTTAAGCCTGGTGTAGGCAGCATTCACACCAAATCAGGCATTGCAGCGTTGCAGCGTTAAAGCACAGGGTGGTGTGGTGGTGTCACTTAACGGACCATTAACGTCTCCGGTTCCCTCATGGCTGGGTTGTATAGCTCTGGAATACCGCTTACGTGACGTGAAGTTGCGTTTCTCCAAAAGTTGAGTCCGTTTCAACTTTTCGCTGCAGGCCCGCTGCGTATGTTTTTTTTCAGCATCCACTCTAGCCCCCACCACCGCAGGTTAAACACACTACCCACACTCAAATGAACGGGAGGACTGGATTTATTTGGTGTGATTGCAGCCATAGACCTTTTTCACTGCAGACATCTGGACTCGTCATTGCAGGAAAAGCACAGTTGAAACATTTGTGGCTCAGTTCCATCAGGTGTCCCAGTAAGTCCCATGACAGTAAGCCAGCATGCACAATACCAGGACCCTGAACTAGTTCACCTGAATGAAATGCAGTAATTTTTACTGCTATCAATGAGAGCTGTGCTCAGTGTGAAAAAGGTCTATAGCACTCTGATAGATGATTGAAAGCCAAATTGTGAGACAACCTGAGGCTTGCAGAAAATAATGCTTTTGTCTCCACTGTCACATCCCCTTCTGCAGCAGCACACACACATCTACTTTGCAAGATTAAAAAAAAGGTACCCTTGGATGTAGTGGAGAACACACACATTTTCACCTCTATCAAATGATGACTGAAGTTGTAGGCCAAATTAATTAACTATTTGCATACTGTACATTGAAAAATGTTTCAATGGTGATCACCACTGTTGTGTTCCCCATCACATCATGTTGTACATGTTCATATTGACAGGCCACAGCCAGCGGCGCACCTGAGCCCAGAGACGCTGCTCTCATTCCTGCCAGATACTTAGTTCCTCTGGTGCCTGCTTTTTTCCTCTCTCTCCTCCTGAACATAGGCACTGGGAGTTCAGGTCGGACTGGGAACACACAGAGTAACAACACACAAAAGCATTATCCCCGACACTAGTTAGCCAGAGTAAATAGAATTAGTCAAAAAAAACATGAGGAATTTCACAATTATGCCATATGAGATCAAAATGACCATAAAAGGTCAATATTGCCACTAACAACTCAGTGGTGAATAGTAAACTACTTTTTAAGTGGAGGACACTAGTTTGGATGAATGAAGCGTGTGGAGGCGGAGGCAGGAGGAGTGATGTGTGCTACCTCTGCGTCTAGTTTGTTTCCTCTCTTCATGCTCTCCAATCTGCTCAGCTGGTGTTTATATGAACACACACGCACACAGGGATGACAGAAGAAAGGATAGAACCATACCATACGAGCTCAATAGAAAATACTCATCCTATACCACATGCAAGCCAAGGCTAGAATAGGGCATGATTCACTGGTAGTTCTTTACTAATCTAATATGCATGCGCTCATTGAGAGCAATGAAAAACCGGAGTCAAATTCCTTGTATGTGCACACATACTGGGTCAATAAAGCCATTCTAATTCTCTTATGACAGTTTCCAACAATTCACCCCATGACCAGCATATTTGCATATACTAATAATACTTTATGCCACACAGCGGAGTAACGTTATAGCTCTTGCTGACAAAAACTACGTAGTAACTTGAACTGTAGCCACTGGAGTTACATGACCTGATTTGATGTTATAACAGCACACAACACCATATCTACAAGAGTCAGAGGCCACAGTTTTTTCAAAAGAGGGCATCTGATTTCATGTTAGCTTATGTCAGTATGTAAATAGAACCTCAGAAAAGTCTAAGTTTAGATAGCCAGAATAAAGTCGGGGTTTGCCAGAAACCGATTACAAAGCAGATATTGGATAGAAGTTGATGTCGACGCCAGGACAACTGGTAACAAAACCAGTATGGTAGAGTAGGACTGGGACTGGAGGCAGAGGGATTTTCAGGCTGACTGTACAAGAAGAGGGCTCTCTCACCAGTTACTCAAGTTACAGAGGGGTTATTCCTGATTCACAGCAACATTTCAGCCTCAAGACTTTGGGGAAAAAAAGTATTTTTAACATGCATTATTCTTTGTTTGTTATAAATAAGACCTTAATCTATAATTCAAGCCATTTGTTATGAATATTTGACACATTTTAAAGAATATATGAGGAAGTTATTCATGGGGACAGAAATGTTGCTGCATAACAGTAGCTATGGATTTATGCATGTCCTGTATCTTCCAGTAGCATCGTGTACATTCATTCTTCTAAAGAGTCCCAGCTAGACTCACCCCACCACAGAGCAGGAAGAGCCTGTTTCTAAATCAGGTGTCATCCATGCATTCATAACAGCCATCAAGTTCATGACATACCTGCTAACACATAAGCACACACCTTCTCTCACGTGCACAAAAAACAATACACCTTCTGTTGGTTTCAGCTGTCCAAGTAATCAATCAAACATCCCTGTTTCTACTGCAGTGCACTCATCTCTCATCGATAAGCCACAACACAAACACGCTGGAATGGCATGAATGGATTCTGCCGGTGCATAGTCACAAACCTGAGCCTGGGATTAAACAAGTTGGCTTCATGGCTGACAACTACTTAGGGTGGAAGACATTTGAAGCATGTTTTTTCACAGCAGACATTTTGACTTGTCATAGTAGGAAAAGCACAATCAAATATGAAATTGATATTATTATTTATATGTGTGCTTTTCCTCCTATGGCATGTCAAAATGTCTGCCATGAAAAAGGTCTATACAGTTATATACGGTGTTGCTGAGCAGAGGGATGACATAAGACAAACTACAACTCCTATAGAATACACAGGAACCTGAGGCATAGGACGCATCAACTTGGCTCAATATATACTGACACATTAGAAAAGGCAATCCTACAAACCTTCAGTGCCATTCATACATGAGTTCAAGACCCTATTCCCACCTGGTATCAACATGCAATCTGTATGTGGATACATTACTTGGGTATTAGTATCTGATCAAGGCTGTGCTTTCACACCTGGTGAGGTGTTCTCTTTATCTCGATGCATTCCATACCCAGATCACATGTTAATACCAGGTAGAAATACGGTCCAAGACAAAACCAAGTGCCTTAAACTTGAGGTTTAAAAGAGAACAAATCCATGCTTATAGTCCCAGAATCCAGAGTAAATGTTGAGGATCAACATGTATGGCATGCAGCAATAGGAAAAGTCAAAATGTCAGAGAAAGGGGCGACGGAGCAGCTGTCCGAGTGCAAATTATCTTTGCATTTTGTCTTGTTTAGTCATGCTGGCTGTCTCCAACGGGTCTGTGCACAAAAATAATGCTAATAGATTCTAAAAAAAACATTTAAGAGAAGACTTCAAAAAGTGTTCCTGAGTATCACGTCCATATCCCAGCACAGGGATCAACATGATAGAAAACTCTTCAAAAGGTTTTCACCCTCCTGATACAAGAATTAAGTTGTATGTCAAGTTTGACAATATTTGGGGATTCCAGTAGGTGAAACTTGGGATGGGTGGGGCCTACAACACAAGGTGAGATATTCACATCCAAAGCTACTGGCTTGGTTCAGGTTCCAAAACCTGCCAAAGTCAGCAGAGAACATATTGTAGGAACAGTTTCCCAGACACTGTGGCTTGGGCTGTTGGATGCTGAGGCCCTTTGGTTGAAATCAAGTGCATTAGAGGATAACTGGGGTGCTGCAGTTGGCCTGAGGCTATTGGTTATGGAGGCCAACTATGACGATCTTCTGCCCCTGACTTCCATCATCATTTGCTCTTCTTTTTCTGAACCCTCCCTCATCCTCGTCCTCCTCGTCCTCCTCCTGTGCCTCTACGAGTCCTCCTGAGGCACTGTGCTCCTCCTCCTCCTCCAGGGACTCCAGGGGGTTTATCAGACCGTACAGGAAAGTGAAGAAACCGTTTAACCAATCAGAGCCGCCGCCCTCCACTTCTTCTAACCAATCCAGAACCTCGGATTCACCCTGATCATCGCCCTCACTGGTCAGGCCTACGCAAACAAGAGGGGGGATGGGAGGTGGTGGTGGTGGGGGGGCATGGGTGGATGGAGGGTAAAGTTTGGCAGCACAACATGTGGAAGTGAGATGGAACAGTGTGGGGAAAGAAGTGGAAAAAACTAATGAAAAGGCAGCGAGAGAGAAAGGTGGAATCAAATGGAGAAAAGAGAGAAATGTAATGAAAGAGGGTTAAGAGCAGAGGAGGAAAGAGGAGGGAAAGAAACAAGAGGAGAAGGTAAGAGAAGTTTTAAGCGTATGTTAGGCAGCGAGGGAACTACTAAGGCTTTATCATAAGCAGCTGGAGTCCTGATGTCTACACATGATCACCAACAAAATGTCTTTGTGCCAACTTGAGCCATCATTTCAAAATGCAGAGCAGTGATCCTGAACCTGGTTTTAGCTGAGTTCTCTGCACTGACCGGACCGTTCAGGTCACACTCCTGGCTGGTGGAGACAGCCTTAGAATAACAGACAAGAGTTAAAGCAGAGAAAAACTCAAGCTGGATTTCCATGTGGACACAGCCACATGCCAGTAAATACACATGCACTATGGTGGAAAGCTAGAATCTGTCAGCAGACAGTGGGACATGCTCAACTGTTAACAGTATTCTGGTGATACTTAAGTTTCAAAGGGGTTAATTGTAAACTATTAAGGACAACTTCAGTATTCTTCAACCTGGACCCTATTTTTGCATGTTTTTGTGTCTAATTTGGATCAAACGGTTCTGGGGACTCCGTAAGAGGAACTGCCCACTGGGGACTCCCTAAGAACTACATACCTTCAAGAGCCTTTTTTTCCTATTTGCATTCACACCGCCAACAGGGACGCTGAAGGGACGTAGGCTGGCCGACACCGCACGAACGCATCTCCAGCTGGGAAATCGGTTAACGGGCAGTTCGCTACGTTTCATAAGCTCTCTTAGTAATAGAACTCCAAAAACAACTCCATTACATGCAACAATCATATAAACAAAGCAAAATAGCCGTCACGAAAGTAACGTTTGCAATTTCAGTTTGAATCGGCTATCATTCTTCAGCTCAGTGGGTGTGCTTTGTGCTACTGGGTTGCCACTGACAGGCTCAGACTGTTATTAGAAGTGTCTGACAGCATTATGGAAAGAACCCTACAGAGAAATAAAACATTTCTCTGACCTTTCACTTCCTGTTTGTCATTGTGTCATGTGACTTGTTGCCAGAAGACAACGGTGGAAGCGTGAGTGAGAGTTGGAGAGAGGAGTACCGGTGTTGTCAGAGTGTGTTGTGTTGGAGTACAGAGAGCGTAGCTTAGTGGTATCTAAAACATTTCCATTGTCATGGCTGAGTATTTAGAGGATTTCCACAATGTGGATGAGATGCAAGGTTTCAGAAGGAGACTTCTCAGAGCAAACAAACAGACGGGATCAAGTGAAAGATCAGAGAAATGTTTTATTTCTCTGTAGGGTTCTTTCCATAATGCTGTCAGACACTTCTAATAACAGTCTGAGCCTGTCAGCGGCAACAACAACAACTTTTAGTGGACGTAAACTGACGGTGAGGAGTTGCTTCCAGCGATTACATTACAGCCCGTTTAGCTACTGCCGTCTGCAGCGTTCTCCTTCAATACTGGACCAGTTTCAGAAAGTGTTGTTCCCATTAGTCACTTAGACACAGAAACATGGGAGAATAGGCTCCAGGCTGAAAAATACCAACATTACCCTTTAAGAGTGTGTTGAAAATGTTCCAATGATAAATCACTTTGCACTGCACAGCAACTTTTGTCAGCCATTACAGTGCAATTTGATACAGACAGCTCCTACGGTTCTATAAAAGGCAATGAAAGGATACTGAGCTTAAGAGAGACCAACTCCAACACACAATAAGAGTGAGACAAAGAAGACACAAAGGGGAGATTCAGAAATGGATCATAAGAAAAGGGCGAGAGAAGTACAGCATATGCGTGGGAGCATGCACTAGAATGGCAGGAAGCAAACAGAAAGTTGAAGTTTTTAACAATTTGTTAAAGCCAATAGGTAGGGTAGGGTGGTTGCAGAGGCATGGATGATGGATTGCTAGTGGGAGAGTAAAGAACCACCTTTCTGAAGACGGATGAACTTTGGTGACAGATCAGACTGCCTAGAGCTTCATCTAAAGAACTGATAGTATGGAGCAAAAACGGTCACGTAAGAGCACTTGAGAACGGGAACATTTAAGCAAAGATTGCTGCGTGTAATGGCAGCATCCTAAATGCTTCTATTAACAGCAAAATGGTGAGTATTTTGAATATTACAAAAACAGCAAAGAGTGTAGATTCACACATAGTACAAGTATGCCATCCAAAGATTGAGACGAGAACAAACTGTCTGCTTTTGATCCTCACCAGCCTCCATCTAAAAACGTGAACAAAGACAAACCCTAACTTGTGATTCTCGTGGCGGTCGAATTTCAGCCATTTTACTGGGTACTTAATGTTAAGTGATACAAAAAATGTTTTCAGGTTCTCTGAGATTCTGCGAATGGCATCTTGTCATGCCAAGTTCAAAATCTTGAGTCTTCTGTTGGAATTAAGCCGTTGGCATACAGCTGTGGTCCAACATGTCAAAACTAGTGTACACTTTTCAGTAGGTTTGGGAGTTATAGAAACAAGATAGAAAAACAAAGACTTGAAGCTGATCTTGTATAAAACCATGCAACATGCAGCAGACATCACATGGGGAGTAATAGCACCGACGACAACTGGGAACTTTCTTATCAAGCTCCCAGCTGTCTTGAATGCTTTGAGCTTCACACAGAGGTGAGGAGGGCTGCACAATTAATCTTCAATCGATAATCAAAATCCCAATATGGCCTAGTGCAATTCTCAAGTTGCAGGAGGTGCAATATTTGTTAAAGGCAAATGTGTCAAAATACCATTTTAAATTAAATATTGTAGTGCTGCAGAGATGTCCTGGCTTTACACACCCTATTCCACAGACTTAAGAAAACATCTTTGTTTGGTACAGATCCCTGCAAAAATTACACCACAATCAGGTTCATGTTTTTCAATGAAAATGAGAATACTGACGTAAAAGTTAAAATCCCCTCTAATATTGCAAATCATATCGCAATATCAGTCAAAATAATCGCAATTGGATATTTTTTTTTTGTTAAGGTGGACCAGCTATTCTCCTTTAAGTGACAAGTTTTTCAACTTTTTTATTAATTATTAACATTTCTTTTAACCGTTTTAACCGATGGTGTTAGTCGGTTAAAATGCTTAATGTCGGTTAACGATTAAACAGTTAATTATTAAAATCCCTAGTTCGGGTAAATTAAACCAACCTCTGATCCTGATGAACCTCACGAGTTCCATCCTTTAATAACAGGTTGTTTAACGAATGACATTAGTTCGTTATAGCCATACTACGAAGCAACTACCTTCTTTGGTAGAGGCCTAAGCCTCAGGGGTCTTAGACTAATTCAAACTTTCATACTCTTTAATGTGGGGACATTTGTTTTAGATTACAAACCAGTTATGAAAACACACAAACATTCACAGACGTACGTACTAAGGTCAGAAGTGTTTGGGGAGCTCAGCTTTTCATTGATGAGATTGCCTCTGTGGCAGCGGTCAGTCATGCAAAATAAACCCAAACTGCCATTGAATTAATGAATTAACAAACACAAAACACACTTTATCAGTGGCCTGCAGAAATGCTCAAACTCAAAACAAAGCAGTTCCAACTGCATCATGAGTGGGAAATCATGTCCCATGTCACCAATAAATGCAGAGGAGATTTCCAGATGTTGGGCACTGGAGACAGACACTGATAGTACACTAGACACACTACACTAAAATGAGTTGTAAATTAGAGATAAATCTACTTGCCTAGAAGAACTTTTGCATCCTCGACATCAAAATCACCATCGCCATCTGTATCGTATGCCACCAGTTTACCTACAGCAGTAACAAACACACAGTTGGACTTATTGTTGGTTCTCACAGGAACTACAAAGACACATTGATAACTGGACATTTACATGCATCATTCAACACAGACAGACACTTAAAGACATGGACCAAGCTTGTAGGAGACTGGCCACTGATTATCTTCGGTCTCTCATCATAGAGTTTTCAACTGTTCCTTCATAAAACAAGCTCATTGTGTGGCTGTGCTCTCCTTATTTAAAGTGGCAGTCCTGGTTGATTTTGAGTCTCTATTTGAATTGTTCTTAGAGTTTAGCAGTCTGGAGTCTCGTTGTTGATACAGGAGCTTCAAGTTTCCAGCCTTGTGTGCATAGTTCTATTTTTATACAATTGAGAAAAACTGTAATACAGCATTTTCTCAGGGAATATCAGCACAGGAACCCAGTTCATAATACTGCAATAATATAAATATTGCTAAACTTTCATCAGTGGGCCGTAGGCTCAATCACCCTTGTGTTACCTCCTGCGGCCAAAGATAGTGACTTAACAGGCATCTATTTAAATGAAACTCTTCCAGATTGCCACTTTAAATGGGAAGGTTGGCAAAGGTTACAGTCAGCGTGAAGCTTGGTGGAGCTCTTTAAATGTGAGGGGATACGGGATACACTGAGTCTAGGAGGGGAAAACAGGAGATGGCAACAGTCAGGGCTTTTTAGCTAGAATTTCTATTACTAAAGAAGAAACAACATGACCCTGTAGGAACACCGTTTGTTTTAGTGACATTAACAAACACTCACAGCTAGTTCACACTACACAGCTTTAACCCAGATTTTCCCCATGGGTTGAGGGTAAACCTGGGGGAGGAGGGGTCTCCTGGAACAACAGGAACTTAGCCTACTGTATGTGCTGCATTTACAACAGAGCAAAGTTCCTGTTGCACCTAGAGCAGGGGTCAGCAACCTTTACTATCAAGTCATAACTTTACTAAAAAAAAGAAAATAACACAAAACTACTACTTATACTTCCTACCATTACTACTATAAACTTCTGATTTTATTCTCATAATACTACGACTTTTTTTTCTCGTAAACCTATGACTTTATTCTCGTAATATGACTTTATTCTCGTAATATGACTTTATTCTCTAAAGCTCCGATTTATTTTTTTCCTCAATGTGGCCCTAATACACCGTCGTTCCATAGACCTTCAACAATGATGAATAAAAATGTAAACACAAAACTGTTATTCATTTCCATTTTTATAAATCCACAGGGAGTTACTGGAGGGGCTAAAGAGACGGATGTGGCGCCGGAGCCGCAGGTTGCTGACACCTGTCCTAGAGGAATAAAAGGTAAAAAAAAGACGTGTGGAAACAGGCCATTTTATGAACACGTGCCGACAAAATCAGCAAAATGTCTCGTGCATGCCATCACGTCATTTACCGTGTATTTTTCATGCGTGTTTTCACGACAACGTAGTTTGGAGAACTCATCAGGGTGAAAGATCTTGTAGTGTGTGACCTCCTGTCTCTGTTCTGTCATATAGTGTGAAAACCACAACGACTAAAGACTCCTGATTACAAGACAGCTAGTTGAGTTGTGTGAACAGTACAGAGATCTGAACACTTTGAAAGTCGTGTAGTGTGAACTAGGCTTTAGAGGAGTCTACCCCCCAAAAAGCTGTTGTGAACTTGTGTTCTAGGTTTAGGATGGTAGCATCAGCGCTGCCAGCTACAGAGTGAGTGAAGGACAGAATGGACAGGATGTCTGACAGAAGCCCTGGATCTAAACCAGCTGAGAAAAGGTTTGTTCCGGTGCAGCAGATTTGTTCCAGCTGAACAAGGAACACAACTTCCATCACTTTAACAAGGAGGATGACATGTTTACCATGACTTGTGCTAAATGATATCGATCCATTTCTTTAAACTGCATGACTTTTTTCTGTCTGTAATTTTACAAAAATAAAATGCAGACAGTTTACATTTGTATGACAGGCTTAGATGAAGAATACACTGACCCAGGTCCAACAACACTCAGGACCAGAGAACAATAAGGCCTGTGACTGACAGCTGTTAGTCTGACACATCTGGAACATTTATTGCCTTCATGTTTTTAGATTCAGGGCTCTGAGACAAGGGTGTGAGAGAGTGAGGGAAGTATCTGGAGAGCACAACAATAAAAGGCACAAGACACCACCCATTGATGTTAATACAGGCTGGAGGAGAAGTATGCATTGGGATTTTTACCTTGCAAGGCCTCAGACAGGTTAATTTGTAAGCCCTTAGCCTTGTCTGCATGCAAACACAAAACATAGATATTGGAACAATAGCTAGAATCAGAATTCACACATAAGTAATTGAGTACTACACATATTCAACATCAGTCATTACAGGTGCAGATTAGTGACAGAGAGTATACTGTGATCAAAGGTAACAGACATGCATCTAACAGAACCAATCAGTAGTTGAGAGGTAGCTGCAGTAGAGACACTGCTCCACACCAATGACACAACAATGCTGTATGTTGTTCATGATATGGCACTGTAATAAATGGAACCATCTTACTGTTAACAAAAACACTTTACAATCAAATGTGACAAATTATTTATATATATATATATATATATATATATATATATATATATATATATATATATATATATATATATATATATATATATATATATATATATATATAAATAAATAAAATCAGCTACAGCTATATATATATATATAAAATCAGCTACTTCAACAAATGTTTCAATTTAAACCCAGTCAGTGAAATGCTGTTAAAACCTGTTCAGACTATACGCAGCCTATTTAAAAAACTCTCTTTCCAACTCTGTTCTGCAGCTGCACCACCATCCTGCTCACTCACAGATATTAACACATCATATACAATATTAGAGGAATTCTGTTCCATCAGTGGGACCAGATAGAGATCATATTCATTGATCCTACGCGTCTGAGCTTCATGCTGATCTTTACTGTTTAAACTGAGATTACACATTATGAGCAATAAACATGTTAGTGGAGCTGCTCTAACAGACTGACAGCTGTCTGTGTTCAGAGTCACAGTGTTATAAAGAAGAAGGACATGCAGAGGTTTGATTCTGAGCTGAGGGAGACTTGATGCCGTGTGATATTTGAATGTTCAAAGAAATGACTGACAACACATAAAAGAGTCACTTTAGACAGTCCAGAGTAACAAACTAATATCCAACCAGGATTTAGATTCTGACATACGGTCAACCTCTGACTGAATGAATGAGGAAATAAAGCTGCGTGTTTGGCTCTGTCAGAGGGAGGAGACAGAGAGAAACTCAGTTGGTTGAAGAAAACCTGCCAGCGAGAAGATTAGGTTCACAGAGTCAGTTACCATGGTAACTGACCCAGAGTTTAGCTCTCTCTCTGGAGCTGTAAACCCAGAGTGTCCCTTATCTCAGGGTTAACCAACTAAAAGAGTTTTCACTAATCCTGAGGCCTGTACTACGAAACAGGATTTGGGGTCAGCGAGGTAACTTCAGGGTTAACCCTTCAGGGTTTTGAGTCCTACGATGGTGGATGACTTCTTACCGGGGTAGATCACCATAATAACTGACGCTGAACAGGTAACCTGCTCCGCAGCAGGTTATGTTCCAGATAAGAGATCAACTCTATAAAAGCACCGCCTGCTGACCAATCAGAGCGCCGATCATATGATAATATTACACAAAGACGAAGAAGTTAAACACATAATCCAGACTAAAAACAACTAGGGATGCACCGATACCGATACCAGTATCGGGTATTATACTGTGCTCATGTACTTGTACTCGCAAAACGGCTTCGATACAAAAGGCACCGATACCACTTTATGGCAGCGTGACGTTAACCTCTCGTCACCATCTTTTGGGTCCTTTCGCACGCGCTCACGCTCCACCTCCCCGACGGTCCTCACTTTCATTGCGCCACGGGGTTTTGCTTGCACCCTCTGACTTGCACGTGCGTTAGACTCCTTGGTCCGTGTTTCAAGACGGGTCGGTTGCTGACATCGTCGAAGACCAATGACGCCTTTGACGTGGGCCGCGCCGCGATATGGGGGCACGACGCGGTTGGGGCGCACTAAGGACAGTCCGCCCCGGTGACACTTTGGCCACGGCCCCGGGAAGCACCTCACCCCAAGCCTTTCCAAGCCAACCTAGAGTCGGTGGCGGCGCACCACCTCGTATGCGGGACTCCCCAGCCTGACGTGTCGCTCACATCCTCCAGCTGGCTGTTAACGAGGGTCTTTGGCTCAGAGAAGGACTCGCATCGGTACTCGGTATCGGTGAGTACCCAAATGTAAGTACTTGTACTTGGGCTGACAAAAAGTGGTATCGGTGCATCCCTAAAAACAACACAGTTTAAACTGATAAATGCAGGAAGAACAGCTGGCAAAAAAAATCCCAACTGTGTGAAACAGATTTAGGAGCAAATAAAAAAAATGAAATAATAAATACGTTGAGTCGTGCGCTGACAGTCCTGAGACTGTATGCATTGCCGTGGTTACTTTGTTACCGGTACTTTTATGTAGACTGTGGCTGATTATAAGATAAGATAAGATATGAAAGTAAGCCTGCATACTGCTTTGAATTATTTTCTTATAAACTGGAAAAACAAAGTTCGGAAACTTGTGTTTGGTCGATTATTTTTCTGTTATTACAATGTTAATTGGCATTGTATTTTACATCGTTGGAAAGCCTGTTTATTTACCTTCGCAATGATGTCCAACTTGTAAGGATCATGCATTTGTGGGATGAGCAGCACAGCTGATTATGTGGGTAGCACCCAAGAAAAATTTGCCAAAATGCTCTGCCAATGGTAAACAGTGTATTCTCCTGTTGGTGTTGACTCTTGTTTTGAGTTGTTTGGTGGATTTGATGATTGAACTCTCTATCAGTAACAAGGAACAAACAAGACATATTGGCTATTTTACACTTTATTCATTTAATACACCGTCAGAAGCCTCAGTAGCGGTGGAAGATCCATACGCAGCCACACCAGCCTGGCACCTCCTCCTCATGCTGGTCACCAACCTGGTCACACGTTTGCTGTAGGATGGCGTTCCATTCCTCAACCAGGATTGGTTGCAGGTCAGCCAGCGTGGTTGTGTTGGTCACTCTAACACGCCCAAGCTGATTCTACAAGTGTTGAATTGGGTTGAGGTGTGGACTCTTGGCAGGCCGTTCCATTCTCTCTACTCCCACATTGTGGAGGTAGTCTGTGATAACCCTGGCTCTGTGGAGGCGAGCGTTGTCATCTTGGAGGACGAAGTTAGGTCCCAGATTTTGGAGGTATGGGATCGCCACTGGCTGCAGAATCTCATCCCGATATCTCACTGCATTGAGATGGCCTTCAATGATGACAAGCCTTGTTTTGCCAGTGAGGGAGATGCCGCCCCACACCATGACACTGCCCCCACCAAAAGCGGTTCAACAATCAGCATAGCGTTCTCCGCGTCGTCTCCATACTTTGACCCTGCCATCCAACTTTCGTAGACAGAACCTGGACTCATCACTGAACATGACATTCCCCCACATGTTCAGGTTCCATTGTCTGTGTTGTCGACACCAGCGCAAACGGGCCTGACGGTGAAGGGCAGTCATTGCAGGCTTCCTGGTAGCCTTATGAGAATACACTGTTTACCATTGGCAGAGCATTTTGGAACATTTTTCTTGGGCACTACCCACATAATCAGCTGTGCTGCTCATCCCACAAATACATGATCCTTACAAGTTGGACATCATTGCAAAGGTAAATAAACAGGCTTTCCAACGATGTAAAATACAATGCCAATTAGCATTGTAACAACAGAGAAATAATCCACCAAACACAAGTTTACGAACTTTGTTTTTCCAGTATATTTATTTTATTTGCTCCCAAGTCTGTTTCACATCTCCGGAGGCGGGACGCAGCTGACAGAAGGATAAAAGTGTCATACACGACCCAATTTCCCTAAAGGGAATAATATAGTTTATTCTATTATATCTATAAGCATCATATTAATTTAACAGAATACACAAACACATAATTATAGTCAGATCTATCGTGCTCTAGATGGGCAGGGATATTATCGCTCTGTTAATTTACACAGTCACATATCGGTGATTTTTTCTTTTGCCTTTTGCTGTCCTTCCTGCATTTTGCAGCTTCAGCTGTGTTACTTTTATTCTGGATTATGTGTTTAACTTCTTTGTGTTTGTCTAATATTTTAGTTAGCAAAATGTGCCGCTCTGCTGACAGTACACTCGTCCATGTTTGTGGTTGTTAAGGTTAGTTAAGCCAGGTGAGGAGAAGATACACGGTATGTTGAACTGGCTTCGTAGTACAGGCCTCAGGTCTTCTGAAACAGGACCCACGACAATCGATCTATTTAAATTAACGGATGTTCTCACTTGATTTGACTGACTCATCTGCTGCCAGTATTGTATTTGGACAGTGGATTGAAGTAGACTCAGGTCAGGTTGGTAATGAATGCTGATGTGACATTTGTTTTTCTGACAATGGTAAATATCACTGGTTCTTATTCAGGGCTGAAGTTGACTTCAGGGACAGATGACAAGGGCATGTGTTTGTAGACAGACTATATACAAGCATTTAAAGACCAATGCCAAACTAGTTGCTACCATACCTTTCCAGCAAGGTGCATGAGGTGGAAAATACTACAGAAAGTGTAAGTACACTTTCAGCTACTCATTAATACAAGTGTGTGTGTGTTGCACAAAGTACTCACCAAGGACTCCCTGATAGTCGACCAGGTCGAAGTAGACCACGGCTACAGACGTCCAGACACCCAGCAGGGCCAGGACAATGAACCAGGTGAAGAAGCTGCTGCTGGACCCAGAGTCAGACTTCTTTCCATTCTTATTGGCCGATTGGGTTTTAGTACCATCTGCAACCCAAAGACAGTATATGAGGTCAGGTTCACTTCAAATAATGACGTAACGTCTATGAAAAAGAGAACAGCAGAAAACAATGTGTATGTGTGTATGTGTGTGTGTGTGTGTGTGTGTTGCATAAACAGCAGTATTGTCAGTGGTTAGACTGTGATAAGCTGGCAGCCAATGTTATATGCTCTCCCAGAAGAATTTTTTTTAAAGTTAAATGAATCAATCTGGTGCACTGGAGCAAAATTAAGAGGCTAGATCATTGGAAGAGTCTAGGCTAGACCTATGAAGAGTCCAGGCTAGACCTATGAAGAGTCTAGGCTAGACCTATGAAGAGATTAGGCTAGACCTATGAAGAATCTAGGCTAGACCTATGAAGAGTCTAAGCTAGACCTATGAAGAGTCTAGGCTAGACCTATGATGAGACTAGGCTAGATCTATGAAGAGTCTAGGCTAGACCTATGATGAGTCTAGGCTAGACCTATGATGAGTCTAGGCTAGACCTATGATGAGACTAGGCTAGATCTATTAAGAGTCTAGGCTAGATCTATGATGAGACTAGGCTAGATCTATGAAGAGTCTAGGCTAGATCTTGTGCTCTCGCCGTGGTGGAATGTAGCCGACATTTGGCTTTGTACTGTAGTGAGGTACTTGTACTTTTCTAGCCCACTTCTACTCCACTAGGCTACATTGTAGAGAGAAATGTTGTACTTTTAACTTCAAGACATTAATTTGGCAATACTAGTTACTAGCTACTTTGCTCTTAATACAAATAAGTCACCCACAAAGCATGGTAAACGAGTTTGTGTTTCAAGACAGGTCGGTTGCGGTCATCGCTGCAGAACCCTGACGCACTGAGGAATGTCCGCCCAGTAAACAATCGTGCCCGGTGCAGGGGACCCGTCCCTCCCCGCAGGGAGAGAGGGTACAGTGAGCACCAGTCTACGCCTCCGAACCAAACTGAGCTAGAGACGGTCGCTGCACAGTGAACACACTGTCGCAGAGGCAATGCAACGGTATTCAATGCCAGCTGGAGATATAAAACTATATTAAAACATCAAACGGCAGGGAAAGGGAGTGATGTTATTTTGCTGTGGTGCAGATGTTACCAGCAGAAACACCGCTGCAACCTTTGGCGTTACAAAAGGACAGAAATCCACCAAGTGCAACGCTTTCATGAGGACACGCGTCACAGTTTTGTCCAGAGCTTGACGCAGGATGAAATTTGACGGAGGCGGCCCCCTCGTTATTCATTATGC
Source organism: Sebastes umbrosus (assembly GCF_015220745.1). Taxonomy (NCBI): domain Eukaryota; kingdom Metazoa; phylum Chordata; class Actinopteri; order Perciformes; family Sebastidae; genus Sebastes; species Sebastes umbrosus. The sequence goes on along the minus strand of NC_051280.1, from coordinate 814,115 downwards.
AGGAAAAACCCTGCACAATCAAAGCCAGTGCAACGGAGCCGGGACTTGGATGCAGCAGTAGAATGGTATATGTATTCATCCCTATCCATTCAGTAAGAGATGTTGGGTATGCCCTGGCAAACAAGTAATTACAGTTGAATTAACCTAATAGATGTCAAAGTCTTAATGTGGGCGGAACAGAAGGTCAAAGGTGGACAGCTTTTATGGAACAGTTGTCTTTTAGTCAAACCATGTCAGCTGGGTGAGTGATCCCATTTAGTTGGCAGTACGGGGAACACAAATGAAAAACCAGAGCTGGAAGAATGTATCGTGTCATTGAGATGCATCATTACCAGCCGTTATGTTTTCACCTTGTGAGTCAGTGTGTGTGTCACCATGGCAACGTGATGACATGGCAATGTGGTCCTGGAGACACCTACTGTAGCAGGAACTACGACAGAGCAGGTTTTGAGGACTTTGCCAGGTGATAATATTTCTCTCCGTCTGTGGACAGATTTCATCCCCATGAGGGGTGTTAATAATTAACTGTTTTTGACCGATTAACACTATCTGTTAACCGGTTAAAAGAAATATAAAAAATTAAATAAAAAGCTGAGCAAAACTCAGAAGAGTGGCTTGTCACTTAAGGGAGAATAGCTGGTCCACCTAACAGTCCACCTTAAGAGAGTCTGAGCCGGAGTTACAGATACAGGAAGTTGGCTCGGATCTGAGGAGTTGTAGCATTTATTCACCAACAAATGAACTGTACTCACACTGCTACAGCTACGTTCACAGCTAGAACGCCACCAACAACCCCACACTCACCGCCGCCACACAAACACATTACGCTGCGTTGACAGACCGTGGTGCGACAACGGCGAGCACGAAGCCACTGGCAACGCTACAGCTGCTAACGTAGCACAAACATACACACGGTCTGTCGAACACTCGCTAAAGTTACACAAAGCAGACCAAGTAACGTTACGGCAGTCAGACAAAGCTGACAACCTCACAGCTAAACTAAATAATGTGGTGGAGACTAAAGCGGCTGCATGTGTCCTCACGCAGCAGCGTGGCTGCTACAGTAACTCTCCTGACGGTGAACTGGAGACTCAGTTGTCTGTTGTGCTCATACACTGCAGCTGGCGCACCGCTGCATGAGACGCACTAATCTTGCTCGTTAACGGTTAATAGTCGGTTGACGAGGGTAAGTTATTGGTTAAAAAGAATAAATAATCAAAATTAGCATCCCTACTCCGCTCCTAAGCAAAACACTTTGACCCCAGCCTCCTAAGAAAAGAACCAACCAGGTGTCAGGTGGACAGACCTGATACAGACCACACAGCACATTAAGATACTATGAATTTATAATCCATTAGGAATCGTATGAGATGATCTGTATCTGCACTAATCCCTCAGAATGTCTCTGCGGAAAGGAGCAGAGCTGATGGAAACTGAAAAATAAACCACATCCAAGAAGCTATTTCATGGCTGGCGACACCCCACAATGCATGATGGGAGTATAGTGGCAGAAAGGATGAACAGGTGTTGAAGTCTGTTACATGGTGCTAGGTCAAACTCAGACACACACTCAAAGAGCATAGTTCAAAATACTCACATAGCAAGGTATAATAAAATATATATAGTCGAACACTCAATCTGCACACACGGTGTTACCTCTGAACAAACAAATAAAATCAACTGATTCCCTAGCTTGATAAACTCAATACACCATGATCAAACTTTGAGTTACAGACTTTTCTAGTTCAATTGTACAGCTCAAAATCCACCAAAAACCTGAAATACACTGAAATGCAAGTCTAAAAAGTACCAGGTACTGTCCACAACGCTTTCCAATGGAAAAACAAAAACACCCGTTCTAATGTAAGGTAGCTGTAGGTGTGTGTGTGTGTGTGTGTGTGTGTGTGTGTGTGTGTCGATACTGAACTGAACTGCTTGGTGGAAACGCATCTTTAAAGCCTCCAACATTGTGGGGAATCCTCTTTTGTTTGTCATTTTACCCAGTCAGCTGAGAATATTAATATCAGCCTTGTTGTTTCTGCACATCTATTACAGATTCATCTGTTCAGTGTTTAGCACAAATACTGAAGCAGGGATATATGGGCTATCAAAGACACTATGAGCAGCTGGAAGCACAGCAATAGTGCACAGAAACAGGTACTATTTGAAGTTAAACTGAAATGATCTGGCTCACCTGAATGTTACCAAACGTAAGAATCTGTAAAAAACACCATTTGGTTATATATTCCCATCAAAATACTGTGTAGTACAATAGTATGTGTTTATGCACTACTGACACAACACTCACTGAGCTAAAGAGATTGAAAACTTAAACACATTGAATAAGTTGAAATGGCGGTTAAACGTTAACCTTGCAACCAACCAAACAACCAAGCAAGCAAGCAACCAACCAGGCCACACAATGACCTCCACACTGCTCCTTTGTCCTTCTCAGCTCTCCTTAGCAGCCCTTGAACGGAGACTTTCCTCACCTTGCACTTCCCCAGCTATCACCGTGGGTATCGCCGTGACGACAGGAGATGTGACGGACTCGACCGGGTTCGATGGATCACCCATCCCTGCCAGCTAAGCTAATAACAGGTTAACTGGCCACAAAGACAGCATGCAGTCCGAGCTAAGGGCCTCCTGGACTCGCCTCGTCTCCTCTCTGGCTCTTTCTGTCCCTCCCTCTTTCTCTATTGACTGGCTTTCTTTCTCATGCTCATCTGTCAGTAATCCTTGCTCTGTCACTTTTTTCTCTGAGCCCGATATGGCTCTGGAGGTCAAAGACAGCTATTTATAGTGCTGTTAGACCAGCTGGCCCTGACACACAGAGAGAGGGAAGAACAGGCTGCCCGGACACTGCCAGCTTTCCTCTGACTGAGCCGATAGCGGGTATTGTTTGACTGGAGAACTTTTGATACTGGTATATACTACTTGGTACTGGGTTATCAAGGTATCGAGTTCCAATACCAAAGAGTATAGAAGCAAAGGGACAAAACTCTGACAACCACCACTAGATGGCGCTGCGGTAACATCGATGCAATTTTGGACTGAAAATGCCAAAATAAAAAAAGGACTCCATTGCTTTCTGAACAGGTCCCTCTTATTTGCAAAATTATGGGTGAGTGTCAATAAGTACTAATAAGTATCGATAAGTAGTATCTGCATTGATAAAATGCGGACAATTCCTGCACATGCTGAAGGTTTCAGAAAACTTAAGACAACCCAAACCTCCTCACAGCTACATCAGCCATTAATATGAGGTTTCTGTGGCCTGGGGCACTCACAAGCCCACTTCACTTATTAACATAGCAGAGGGGGTACGAGGGTTGTTTCTGTGCTCTACAGGTGATACTCACATACAGTACCTGCTCACACAGACTAGATTAAACCACCAACTATAAACCTTCTTCTGACATGATGAGTCAGTCAGCCTCTAAAGCTTGACTTATGGGAAAAGTAAATGGTTTTACCAGAGAACACATACAAACCCATAGGCATTAGCAATATGTGTGTGGTCGCACATTCAAACTAAATATTTGTCCCTATTTGACAAGAGTTTGAGATAAAGGATATACTTTTTAAAGTGCAGCAATAACAAACTGCAAAATTACAGAGCTGATAAAACTCCCATATCAACGTCTGCCACTGCTGTAGGAGGAGGGCTGTTAGCTACAGACAATCCACAGGGCTCATACGGTTACTGAAGATACTACCTGCATGGTGACGTATTTGACACTCTAAGGTCATTGTTATTCAAATCAGCAACGCTTTGAACAGTGAATATAAAACAAAGGAATACAACTCATAAATAACTAGATCAACCTAGAATGAATTATTATGGCTTGTTTTCAAGAATACAAAGCAAGCCTGCTGCTTTAATTAAGACCAATTAGACACATCAATGTGAAACTCACACCGTGTTAACCGAGTTCACATCTCACACAAGCCAACACTAACACCTCCTTCATGCACAAATCAAAAGAGAACATAGAAACCATGCCTCTCTCTCTCTCTCCCTCCCTCTCTCTCTCTCTCCCTCTCTCTCTCCCCCCCTCTCTCTTTCTCCCCCTCTCTCTCCCCCTCTCTGTCTCCCCCTCTCTCCCTCTCCAGCTTGGTACACATTGTTCAGTCAGAGCAACTCCTCCTAAGAGTTATGTAATGACTGCTGTGCACCTCCTTCAAACGGACTTCTCTTCCCTCTGGCTTTCAACGAACCTGTATGTTCATGTGTGTACACACAAATGCAGGTTTGTCTGCCTTTGACTCACTCACATTCACTGAGCTTTGACACTGTGGTCTTAATGCCAACCTCTGACCCTTATCCAACTTTAGGTCAGCTGCTTTGGAGAAGTGAGGCCCAGGAGAACTTCTGTCTTCCAAATACCCTTTAAGACAATGTTAATGGAATCAATATGTATCCTCCTCCTGACACCAATCAGGTACATTTCTCACTGTGGGGAACAGCTCAGCAAACATGTGGATGACTGACATCCACCTAGCAGCCAACTACATCCACTCCTTTATAGTGGGGCAGCTAAACTGAAATATTCAAAACACTTGTGCATTTTGCAATAAAAGCAACACATTTGGCACAGATGTAGGTTTATATGTTATGAAAATATATAGATATCAGAGCGCTGCAAATTTGGCCCCTGAGGGCAATGGCAGCCAAAGAGGTACTAAATATTCCTAAAGGTTGCAGAAAAAATGATTTTATGACTCTTGATAATTTCTAAGATGTGTTCAAGCTGATTAGATCAGATGTCAGAAGATCTCAGAGGTTTTTATTACCTCTATTTTTTAAGGGAAAAAACAAATAAAAGGGGCATGAAGGTCACTTCAGGGTCAAACTTCACCCCCATATCTTCATGATAGGACAACCAGCAAAAGAAAATGGCCACCACGGCCCTCAGGAGCCAAATTTGTTGTGCCCTAATATCTATATCTTTTCATAACATATAAACCTACATCAGTGCCAAATGTGTTGCTTTTATCATAAAATGCACAATTGTTATGCTTAACTGCCCTGCTACTGATGTCAAAGTGAAAGTCAACTCTTACTAAAGTATCTTAGCGGGGCCCTGAGGGCCGTGGCAATCATTTTCTTTTGCTGGTTGTCATTCTATCGTGATGGCAAGGGGGTGAAGTTTGACCCTGAAGTGACCTTCATGCTCCTTGTATTTAGTTTCCACATTTTCCTCAGGTTAAAAGCTTTTAAAATCATGTATGTGATCTTCTGACATCTGATCTGATGAGCTTGAACACATATTGGAAGTCATTAAGAGACATAAAATCAGTTTTCTGCAACCTTTAGGAATATTCAGCGCCTCTCTGGCGGCCATTTTGAAAAATGGCTGCCACAGCCCCCAATCACAGTCACTATAGTGGGGCAGTTACACTGAAATATTCATATTCAAATTTGGCCACTGAGGGGCCGTGGCAGCCATTTTTCAAAATGGTTGCCACAGAGGCGCTTAATATTCCTAAATGTTGCAAAAAAAAAAGAGTTGATGAGTCTTGATGATTTCCAAGATGTGTTCAAGCTGATTAGATCAGATGCTTTTAAGGGTACTTTTTAAAGAAAAATGTTAAAACCAAATAAAAGGAGCATGAAGGTCCCTTCAGAGTCAAACTTCACCCCTTTGCCTTCATGATAGAAGGACAACCAGCAAAAAAAAAATGGCTGCCGGGGCCCGCATGAGCCAAATTTGTTTGTGCCCTAATATCTATATCTTTTCATAACATATAAACCTACATCAGTGCCAAATGTGTTGTTTTTAACACAAAATGCACAGTTGTTATGCTTAACTGCCCCACTAATAGTGCAGAACTTTACTGATAGGGAACTGATGGGTTCAATTTCATGGCACCAGGATCTATGACATAGCACAGTACATTCCAGTGATGGAGGCTGTGATCTAGGCACTACAAAAAAGGCAGGAAACAAATGCCATGATTGGCTTTGTTGGGAGAAATCCCCAGAAAGGCACTAGTATTAGCCAGAGCTGTTGTTGGCTGAGCTACTGTCACGCTAATTAGATCATATCATTGGCTCACTGCAAACAAGCTGGTCATAAACAGCACAGCATTTTAACAAGACTTTTTATTTATCATGTGCCGTTTCTGATATATTCCCACCGTCGTTTACACTGTATTTAAATCATGCAACACATTGTTTAAATGGCAAGTATTTAAAAATGCAAGAAAACAATACCTGCATTCGCAGGACGGATCACAAAATTCCCTGTCCTTTTCCCAAATACTTTGGCTGGCCTACTCTGTACGGTCTGTATGAAACAAGGCAGAGATGGCAGCTGGGAACTCACTCCCAGAGTTGTCACAGTAAAGCTCAACAATGAAATCCTGTAGATCACATTGTCTCAGCATCCTAACACCAATCATCATAAAGATTGGTCTGATCATCACACTTTTAAAAGGTTCCTGTTCTCATATTTTACTATACTTGTGCTGTAAGGTTTGATTCAACAGCAGGCATCATGATGCAGCACCAGGCCAAAACATGGTGAGGTTTCCATCTACAGGATTTAGTTAAGAGCACACTGTGCACATGCAAATAAACACTACACAGCATCACACAGCAGTCCCAGAGGAACAGACAGGCTTTTACCCTTCCACCTGCGCACACTTCAGAAACTCCCAGCCACTTGGAGAGGGGGGGAGGAGGCCTGAGGGATTGAAATGATTCAGAAAAGTGAAAAAAGGGACAAACAAACAAAAAACAATAAAGTAAATGGGTGAAATATGAAGACTTAGTTAAAATGTCTGTCCCGCACCAGTCGGTGAGAGAAATCCCTGATTGGCTGTTCAGCTTAAAAGGAATCAGTGCACGAGAAGAGAAATAGATGAGGAAAGCAAGCCAACGAGTAAAGTCAAGAGGAAACACACAGAAGGCTCTTTATCTGTACGCATCATAACAAGAGCTTGTATATTCGCCGTCCTCCTTTTGAATGATGAATACAGACTACCGCCGCCTGCTGGTGTGGAGAGTTATTTCCTCTCACGCAGGCGCAGAACGTACGTGCTAACTGGCCGTCGGCTGTCGTCTTTGCGGTGTGTTTGTTTGACTTTTAGGCCAAAAAAAGTGACGTGAGCCGACGCAACAGTCGGCCTTCATCGCCTCTAGTTCTTTGATGTCCATGATTCAATCCACCATAAGATCAGCACATCTTAGTTCACACTGAATGCCTGTAAACAGTTTAGTGGGATGTTCAGAACACCTGGCATAAAACTCACTGTTTACACTCTCCTATCAAGACTAAATCAATATTTGATAAGCCTTTTTCAGTGTTTGATCATATGATGTAACTCAAATAAACAAAGAAAGTACACACACAGGCCTTTCTCTTTCAGTTGTGGGTTAGCCTAGTTAACCCACTACCTCTCCAGAAAACCCCACTTTGATTTTCACCCGTGCAAAGGGCAAGGAATCACCTGTTGAAACGCCCTCGAGGAAAGAAACTTCCTGACAGAGGACGGACCGACATTAAAACGGTCCCCAGGGGTGTTGCAGCATCCACCTTTGGCGGGGCTCTCACATACTGACACAGCCTGTCATTCCCACGTATCAACACAATCCAGTCTGCAACCTTCAAAGCTGCACAGTTAGGAGCTACGCTACTTAGAACCTACTTGGCTGATACAGTTAGCAACTACCTGTCATTATGTCTCCTTGTAAATATAATACTGGGTCTGAAATACGGCTATAGTAGCTTTTTATCCCTTTGAAAGAATAAAACATTAGGCCATAGATTTCATTCATCAATTAAATGACAAATATACAATTCTATCAAAGTTGAATTTAAAAAATCTCATCCACTGCTGGAAAATGAGCATTGTTCCAAAACCAGTCTTCCTTCATAGATCAGATCCTTTGTACTAGCTGCTGTTCACAGCCTGTTGAACCATACAGCATGCATAGGGCCCGTGGTGGGCGGGGTTAGGAAGAAGACATGAAAAACGGAACATTTTGTTCCCTGGACTTCTCCAACTGTAACACCTTTGATCTGCTACAACAGGACACAGTTTGGGCTCTGCAGACCAGGCTATCATCTGATGAAAAGTGTACATTTTGAAGCTGCATTACATTTTTCTGTATGCCGTCAGTTTCAGCTCCCATTAATCTGGAAGTTGGTGTAGGTCTGACTTTCACTATCAACAAATACAGCCAACGCTTACAGAAGCCACATGTTTGCTGTGGAGACTCTACTGTCCCATATAGTGTTGCTGTGGTATCCAGATAGCATCCTATTCACATCTACTATAGGGGGGCTCCTGTGTCCTGTGCAGTAGGTAGAGGACACAGTGTACTCAAAGTTGAACCACACTTTCCTCGTATAGTTTGTATGAACACACAACATGGCTCCCTGCTCCTCCAGCCACACGTCGGATCGTCCTGAGGGACCCTCAGCGTCATCAGGAGCCTTTACGGGTCACTATTGCTGTCTAAGCAGGAGACTCAACAGGCAACATGCTCACTTTGTTTAATGGTTTCAAGAGTGACGTCACGCATTGGATGTGTGCAGAGCGATGAAACATTCAGGAGCATCACGCGCTGTTTGAATGGATCCGCGCGCAATGCTCTCTCCAAGAGCCAATACCGGGGTCCGGGTACTAACGGAGACCCCCAAGAGCAACGTAGAACCCCGCCACCGGGTCCCAGGTACTAACGGAGACCCCCGAGAGCCACGTAGAACCCCACCCACGGCTTCTCATAGTGACACGTGAGCATTTAGAAGAGGGACTGGACTAGATTGGGGGCGGGGTGCTCTGCGCCCCGGGGGGGGTGCACACACACACACTTCTGGCTAATCTGGTCCAACTCGTCCTCTCAAGCAAAGAAGCTGGCGGCGGACGGGCCTCCAGGCAGGGCTCTGCACAGGGCTAGAAACCCACATGAGAGACACGTTAACGTTAACCAGTGTTCCACGTTAATCCCAGAGTCGCCATGACCAACCAGACGGGACAACAGCTGCTGATCCCTACACGGCCATGTTGCTGTTTAACCAAGACATGGTGCTTTTTAACCAGGACATGGTGTTACACAGAGCCTCTGGCAAGTCATGATCATATACAATAAAGTGGTATTGGCCAGCTGAAGGCAGGATCTCGGTAGGAACTCTGCTCCCGGTAGGATGGAAATAGATCTGTGTTGACGTCGAACGCGCTGCGCGTAAACGACAGTGATTTAACGTGCACTACATGAAGGCATTAACAGGAGACAGGCTGGGTTTAAATAAAGTGTTTACATGCTCCAAAAAACAGCTTCAGTACGTTCAACCAGCTCTGGAGCACGGAGCAGCGACACACGGAGATAACATGGAGTGAAGCTCCAGTCAGCTAGCCGAGCAGCAGCTAGCTGATTGGAGCTTTAGCTTTAGTAGTATTAGCAGCAGCTAGCAGCAGGGCCCTGAGAGAAGCAGCAGCTTGCCACCAGATTAACTGTGAAGGCCTTCTCTTCTCCTCTCTTCTCTTCTTTTCCTGTGAGCGCTGCAGGCTGCAACCATCCAACCACCTCCACCCAGAGACCCAGAGCTTCGACCCAGCGACGGAACCAAAGCAGCGACCTACCTTTGGACTTGACGTGCACTTTAGCGTTCTTCTTTGCAGCCATGTTGAGTGTGTGTCAGCGGGCTGGTGGAGCTCTGAGAGGAGAGGAGAGCAGCTAGTGTTTCTAGCAGTGGAAAGAAATCACAATCTCTTCTCCTGCCTCATAAAAGCCAGAAGCACCCGTCCACCTTGGGGCCGACAGCTCTCTAAACCAATCACAGACCTGCCTCATAACAGTAGGCGGGGCAGGAGAGCTTTCTGACCAATAGACGTCGAGAGGCGTCGCGCTTATTCATCCGTGTGGTTAGTGTTATCTTAGCCCCGCCCCCTCCGCTCCTCTGGACGTGGCAACATGGTAGACCCAGGGTAGAGCCACATCCATGGCTACATCCCTGCTCCCTGTTTTCTCTGCTCTCACCACCTACTTTGATTATAATCTCACATATAGAAACACAGAAACATGTCACAGCTACAGCATATAGATTTATGGCCTTCGTAATTGATGGAGGATATAATACTGCAGTCAAAATCTTTTAAAACAACAACCTTTAAAATCACTTCATTTGATGTGGGCCTCCAGTAGGTCTATCGGCTTTTAATGACGATGAATACTTATGAATAATGCATGACGTTGCATCACAAGTGTTTCTGACTATTGTTGCAGGCCATGGGCAGTAGGCCTTTTCACTGAACACATTCAGACTTCTTGTAGGATTCCCAGGTGTTACTGACGGGTCCACGCACAACAACAGGACCCTGAAACAAGAGCAGCTAAATGAGAATTATTACAATAATTCTTCATCATGAGACCACCACTGTCATTTGCTGTTGATCATATGCTAATTCACCCAATAAATAATCTATATTTTATTGGTTATTCTTCCTCTGGAGAAGTACAGCCATTTTCCTTTGGTTGAGAAACAATATTTTTAACAACCAAGAAGATTTATGGATATCTAGTATTTTTCTGTAGCTATGTTAAAGTTCAGCTAATGCTGGCTGCCAGTAATATGATTACCTCCACGTCAGCTGATGTTTATAGGACTCCCTGAAACTTTATCATTGCTAGCTGGCTTCACAAATGCTTCCCCTTGAGCAGAGACACATACAACCTTTAACTAAACGTACTTAGCTTAACTAATATTTAACCTCTTCCACTCCTTGAGGGCGCCCTCTGTGACTTAACTTTTTCAGAGATTGTAGTGGGTTTAGTTTAAAGGGACTGTTTGTAACTTCTTAGACGTATAAATCACCCGGGTCGGTGTCCCATGCGCGATCGCATATGCGCTCGCGTGTGCCTACGCAGTTCAGACTCAGACTCCAACACAAACTACACGGAAGCACCAAAACCATTAAGTTGTATCTAGTGAAGCCCGTCTGTTAAACAGTGTTGGCCGTGGGTGGAGGACGCGGGGGAGACCGTAGCTTTGGTCTCCAGGACCGGAGTCTCTGCTGTACTCTGCTCCTCTGCCTGCCTTCACTCAGCTCGCTCCACCTCACATGCATGCCCGCATACTATACACTGCAGAAGAGTTAGTTTAGCTCTGAGAATATCTAGTGAATGTTCAGTGGACGTTTGTGCAGAAATAACTGCTGCAGCTCCTCCAGACCAACAGAGGTTTCCCGTGTCTTGTGAAGTGACGGAGCTCTACAGAGAGAAACGTTATCATCTCCGACCAAAACTCCGGTGTCTCCCCTGTTCCCTCCGGCCGCGGTCGGGAGGCTGAGGCAGGAATAGCCAACACTAGGATCAGCATTGATTCATGGAGAGACCTTCGTCTGGTCAGCTAACATTACTGCCAAGCAGCTGAAATATAGAGTGATATTGTGCTTTTAGCTGACGTGTGTGGCCTCACTGTGTTGAGCGATCCTCGTTCATGTCTATGTAGAGCGAGCAAAGCGCGAGCCCGACGCTGACTTTCGTTGATTTAACGGCCACAGGTGTCGCTGTTAACAAGACATTCTGATTCTTACAAACAGTCCCTTTACCATAGCTACAAAGTTGTGCTAAATTTTGGCAAGTAAAAACCAGCATGGCGATTTTCAAAGGGGTCCCTTGACCTCTGACCTCAAGATATGTGAATAAAAATGGGTTCTGTAGGTACCCACGAGTCTCCCTTTACTGAAATCTCCAGATGTCAAAAGTTTTTGATCCCAAATCACAGCATGACTTTTTCTATGGTGTTCCTCAAGATCTTGGTGTCTTAATGTGGTATTTTGGAGGGATTATTGATCATTTTGATCAATTCTCGAGTTGTAAAAAATTGTTAAATTTAGCACCAAATCTATGTAACAAATGGTATCAATCCAAGAACTGCTGCAACAATTTATGAGACATATTAGAGCATGGGAATCATCATATGACCATCATATACTTCTATCATAATGTTCTGAGCACTGTTCACAGAGCTGAGCTGCATCTCAAATTAATGTTCAGGTTCCAGCTTTCAGATGATGTACACCACTTCTATGTGACATCTACTGCTGACCTGCTATCTCCCCCTAAAGACTAAAACGGGTCTATGAAAAAGAGGGGTGGAGTGGAACAGGTTAACCCTGGTCATTACCCCAAATGAATGCTAACACAGTATGTATCCCTGAATACCCGGTCCATTGGTTCACATGAGCTAACAGTGAGCTGTGTGCTAGACAATGATTGTGTTTGTAACCTCGTGAAGTTTCAGGCATCTCTCACTCAAACAGACAATACAAACAATGCACCGCCACCGTCTTCATTTAGCATATAGGCCCTACAGACCAGCATCACTGTGTTTCACAATCAGGAATTGTAAATTGTCACTTTTACAACATTCACAACTAGCAACAGAGCTGTCCACCCCATGCCCTCAATGCAGCAGAGCACCTAATCACCGTCTGGCCTTGAGGAGTGATCTAATCACCTGAATGGAATGCCATTTGCATGATGGGTGTTTGTGAGTGTTTGTGGGGGGGTATATGCAGTTTCACCCACAAATACAATAATAAACTCCTACTGGCTCCCTGCAGGTTGATTTGAGGGAGTTACAAATGACATGATTATATAATCAATCTGTAAGCTTTTGACCGAATTAATCATGGTAAGTTGTTTGTTAAACTACAAGAATGATAAGAATCTTACACTTTTGGTATTCGCATCAAACTATGCATCTAGATTGGGAAAGAGCATATCTGCACCCTTCCTAGTGACTAATGGGGTCCCACAAGGTGGAATACTGTCACCTGTTGTCTTCACTCTGTATATGGATGATCTCTCAGAAAAGCTGAAGGAATGTAAGACTGAATGTATGGGGGGGGGGGTCTTGTTAACCATCTGTTGTACGCTGATGACTTGGTCGTTCTGGCTCCTTATAGTGCTGGCTTACAGCAACTGCTCAGAGTCTGCTCAAGTTGTGGTGTACAGTATGACATTAAATTCAACTCTAAAAAGAGTGTTGTCATGATTGCTAAAACCAAGGAGGATCGGAAGCAAGACTTTCCTTCATTCTTTAGGACAGACCGAGCGCTAAATGTAGTGAACAAAGTAAGATATTTGGGTCACATCATCCGGAATGATCTATGTGATGACGACGATGTGCAGCGCCAGTGTTGCAAACTGTACGCACAAGCCAGTTTGCTGGCACACAAATTTCACATGTGTACAGATGATGTTAAAACAGCCCTCTTTAGAGCCCACTGTGCTCCACTCTATACCGCCCCCACTGGTGGTGCAGTTACAGCAATGCAACAATGGAAAAGCTTCAGGTGGCATTTAATGATGCTGTGTTGAGGAATTCTATTTACAAATTTATGTGTCGATTTATTGATTCAAAAAATGTAATCATAATTACTATTAACTGAGCCCACACAAAGTGACACAAGGTACTCCTCTCGTTTCTGGAAACATTGGAACAAATGCCGATATATGTTTTAATCACTGTGAACTGCAATGATTATATCTCTGTGTTGTTCTCCTTGTATTCTATTGTATTGTATTGTATTTATACTGATGGGTACCTATGGGTCTGAAATAAAGTAAATTAATGTTTTAGAGGAAATGTAATGCCACGGTGGGAAACATTCTTAAGCAAAAGGTTCATGCAATGCATGATGTTCTTCCACCGGTGAACCACAGAGGTCACTGTGGATGCCCAGGCAATCAAATCGTACAAGCTGGACTATAACAGCAGAGACCAGGGTTTGCATCCCAGCTTATGCTTAAAGTCAGCATTGCCAGTCTTTTTAATAACTGTGGGCTAACTAACTATTATTTTGATGATCAATTATTATGCCAATTATTCTCTCCATTAATCAAATAATTGATTGGTCTATTAAAGCCTGGGCTCCTGGGGAGGACACCAGCTAGAGATTCACAAAGGTCCTGTGAACAATGACCAGTGATGTAATAACACAGGAACTAAAGAGACCCACTCCTCCTGTTGTCCTACTGATTGGTGAGCCCTTAGATCAGACAGGAAGCTTAAAGCAGCACAGGCCTGTCACCTTGAGGGCTCACTACCTGCTTGGTGAGGGATCGGGGTTGACTGCAGTATCCGTGGGGCAAAGGCCCAGTGAGTCTTTTCCACGGTGAATAGAGGGTGTTGTAGAAAGGAAAATTGTGGCTGTAAAAAGTATGAAATGGCCTTTCCTGTCTGAATCCCAGTGGTTTGTCGATAAGCCTGATTGTTGCATGACCAACAATCAGATGGGGGTCCTGCAGACTATTATCAAATGAAGGTCCATAGCTTTATGTTTCTATCTTTGCAAGGCTTTGACAGGGAATGCATCAACCTCTCCTGCTCTTGCTCTCGAGTATCCTTCCTGACACAAGATGATCTACAGAAAAGGCAGCACGTTGCAGCAGCCACAGTCACTGTATAGTATGTGGTCCTATAGCCTTCCTAACACATTGTGTGGTTTTCTTCTACTTGAATTGTTCATCAGGCTGTTTAATGACAGAATTCCCCATTTCTGTTGTGTATGGCATATACTAAACTAGCTGTTGCTCCAAAGACTTAGTCCAAGGTTCTGCAACCTGCGACTCTGGAGCCTCTCTCCAGTGGCTACCTGTGGATTTTTAAAAATGGAAATGAACAGTTTTTTGTTTACATTTTCATTTTTATTCATCGTTTTAGGTTTATGGTACGACGGTATGACGGAGTATTAGGGCCACATTGAAGAAAAAAGACAAATCTGAGATTTCGAGAAAAAAGTTGTAATATTATGAAAATAAAGTCAAAGGTTTACAAGAAAGGAAGTCGTAATATTATGATATTAAAGTCATAGGTTTACAAGAAAGGAAGTCGTAATATTATGATATTAAAGTCATAGGTTTACAAGAAAGGAAGTCGTAATATTATGATATTAAAGTCATAGGTTTACAAGAAAAAAGTTGTAATATGAGATTAAAATCACAAGTTTAAGAGAAAAAAAGTTTTAGTATTATAAGAATAAAGTCATAAAATTATAAAGTAGTAATTTTACGTGTTATTTTCTTTTTTCCTGTAATATTATGACTTTATTCTGTAAATCTCAGATGTTTTTTCCCTCAATGAGGCCCTAATATTACGTAGTACATTGTCTCTTTGGCCATCACTGTATTAGACTTATATACTATATACTTAGACTATGAACTGTGTTACCTTCATCACAATGATCACATGTTTTGCAGCTCCAGACAGATTTTTTTATTTTTTTTTGCCTAAAATGGCTCTTTTGATAGTAAAGGTTGCTGACCCCTGATTTAGTCCAAACAGCCCATTTTATTATCAATAGAAAATAAAGAAAAACAACTGAATCAAAAAATACCAATGAGATAACTGGGCTGTGTGTATGTGGACGTGTGAGTGTGTACTCTGGGTCTGTACCATGGTCTCTACATCTCTCACTCTATCCAGCAGCTCTTCTGTGCCCCCTGCTGACTGACAGAGCACAGGCCTGGCCTCTCTGACCCACTTCATCCATACAGGGCCAACCTGTGGCTGTTCTCCAGCCATCACAATGTGGATGTGCTCTCTCTGGATCTGCTCACA
This sequence comes from Sebastes umbrosus, assembly GCF_015220745.1. NCBI lineage: Eukaryota > Metazoa > Chordata > Actinopteri > Perciformes > Sebastidae > Sebastes > Sebastes umbrosus. The sequence goes on along the minus strand of NC_051280.1, from coordinate 798,534 downwards.
GATTCCTCCATCAGTTTGGAGGACAGGTTAAGGGAACGTTGCTGTTCACAGCTGACCACCAGATCCATACTGAGGAGATGCAGCAGGAGCCCAGTCAGTCTGAAAAGATGCCCCACTATTTCATGGCCGAGCTGCTATATAATATAATATAATATAATATATAGCTATAGTTGATTTTTATTCTATGTACTTTGTGGCATAGAAGCCATGGCAAGAAACACATGATCATACTATCCTGTTGTGCAGAAAACCCCTGTTCCAAATGCATTTTTATAACCACACAAACACAGAAAGCTTCATACATTGATATTGAAATATAAGCTAAAATATACATCAAATGTTTAATCTTATCTTATATCCTGTAATAATGCATCATCATTTATTTGTTGATTATAGTTTGTATTATACTGAAAAGTAACTAGTAACTTCAATTATTAAATAAATGTAGTTGAGTAAAAAATAGGCTACAATATTTGTCTCTGAAATGTAATGGAGTAGCAGAAAATTAAAATATGTATAAGAACAAGTACCAAAAATGTACTGAAACACATACTTGAGTAAATGTTCTGTAGGAATGAGAAACAGCACTGCTGTGCTCTTAATTTGATCTTAACCTTATAAATTATAAAGACTCTTTCAGTCTTTCTCAAGTCATGTATTTTTTAAGTCAGTCCACGTGAAAAAAGATTCCTGCTTGCTTTTATTTTTGGAAAAGGGAAATTTGAATGTTAATACTCCACGTGAATGAACCATGTGCTCAGAAACCCCCTTATTGTCAGTCGAGCAAGGAAAGCCATCCATCCTCTGAATGCTCTAGGTCTCTAGTTTGATCCATCTATCCTCTGAATGCTCTAGGTCTCTAGTTTGATCCATCCATCCTCTGAATGATCTAGGTCTCTAGTTTGATCCATCCATTCTCTGAATGCTCTAGGTCTCTACTCTGATCCATCCATCCTCTGAATGCTCTAGGTCTCTAGTCTGATCCATCCATCCTCTGAATGCTCTAGGTCTCTAGTTTGATCCATCCATCCTCTGAATGATCTAGGTCTCTAGTTTGATCCATCCATTCTCTGAATGCTCTAGGTCTCTACTCTGATCCATCCATCCTCTGAATGCTCTAGGTCTCTAGTTTGATCCATCCATTCTCTGAATGCTCTAGGTCTCTACTCTGATCCATCCATCCTCTGAATGCTCTAGGTCTCTAGTCTGATCCATCCATCCTCTGAATGCTCTAGGTCTCTAGTTTGATCCATCCATCCTCTGAATGCTCTAGGTCTCTAGTTTGATCCATCCATCCTCTGAATGCTCTAGGTCTCTAGTTTGATCCATCCATCCTCTGAATGCTCTAGGTCTCTAGTCTGATCCATCCATCCTCTGAATGCTCTAGGTCTCTAGTTTGATCCATCCATCCTCTGAATGCTCTAGGTCTCTAGTCTGATCCATCCATCCTCTGAATGCTCTAGGTCTCTAGTTTGATCCATACATTCTCTGAATGCTCTAGGTCTCTAGTTTGATCCATCCATCCTCTGAATGCTCTAGGTCTCTAGTTTGATCCATCCATCCTCTGAATGATCTAGGTCTCTAGTTTGATCCATCCATTCTCTGAATGCTCTAGGTCTCTACTCTGATCCATCCATCCTCTGAATGCTCTAGGTCTCTAGTCTGATCCATCCATCCTCTGAATGCTCTAGGTCTCTAGTTTGATCCATCCATCCTCTGAATGATCTAGGTCTCTAGTTTGATCCATCCATTCTCTGAATGCTCTAGGTCTCTACTCTGATCCATCCATCCTCTGAATGCTCTAGGTCTCTAGTTTGATCCATCCGTTCTCTGAATGCTCTAGGTCTCTACTCTGATCCATCCATCCTCTGAATGCTCTAGGTCTCTAGTCTGATCCATCCATCCTCTGAATGCTCTAGGTCTCTAGTTTGATCCATCCATCCTCTGAATGCTCTAGGTCTCTAGTTTGATCCATCCATCCTCTGAATGCTCTAGGTCTCTAGTTTGATCCATCCATCCTCTGAATGCTCTAGGTCTCTAGTCTGATCCATCCATCCTCTGAATGCTCTAGGTCTTTAGTTTGATCCATCCATCCTCTGAATGCTCTAGGTCTCTAGTCTGATCCATCCATCCTCTGAATGCTCTAGGTCTCTAGTTTGATCCATACATTCTCTGAATGCTCTAGGTCTCTAGTCTGATCCATCCATCCTCTGAATGCTCTAGGTCTCTAGTTTGATCCATCCATCCATCCTCTGAATGCTCTAGGTCTCTAGTTTGATCCATCCATCCTCTGAATGCTCTAGGTCTCTAGTCTGATCCATCCATCCTCTGAATGCTCTAGGTCTCTAGTTTGATCCATCCATCCTCTGAATGCTCTAGGTCTCTAGTCTGATCCATCCATCCTCTGAATGCTCTAGGTCTCTAGTTTGATCCATCCATCCTCTGAATGCTCTAGGTCTCTAGTTTGATCCATCCATCCTCTGAATGCTCTACTCTAGTCTTATCCATCCATCCTCTGAATGCTCTAGGTCTCTAGTCTGATCCATCCATCCTCTGAACACTCTAGGTCTCTAGTTTGATCCATCCTTCCTCTGAATGCTCTAGGTCTCTAGTTTGATCCATCCATCCTCTGAATGCTCTAGGTCTCTAGTTTGATCCATCCATTCTCTGAATGCTCTAGGTCTCTAGTCTGATCATCCATCCTCTGAATGCTCTAGGTCTCTAGTTTGATCCATCCATCCTCTGAATGCTCTAGGTCTCTAGTTTGATCCATCCATCCTCTGAATGCTCTAGGTCTCTAGTTTGATCCATCCATCCTCTGAATGCTCTAGGTCTCTAGTTTGATCCATCCATCCTCTGAATGCTCTACTCTAGTCTTATCCATCCATCCTCTGAATGCTCTAGGTCTCTAGTTTGATCCATCCATCCTCTGAATGCTCTAGGTCTCTAGTTTGATCCATCCATTCTCTGAATGCTCTAGGTCTCTAGTCTGATCCATCCATCCTCTGAATGCTCTAGGTCTCTAGTTTGATCCATCCTTCCTCTGAATGCTCTAGGTCTCTAGTTTGATCCATCCATCCTCTGAATGCTCTAGGTCTCTAGTCTGATCCATCCATCCTCTGAATGCTCTAGGTCTCTAGTTTGATCCATCCATCCTCTGAATGCTCTAGGTCTCTAGTTTGATCCATCCATCCTCTGAATGCTCTACTCTAGTCTGATCCATCCATCCTCTGAATGCTCTAGGTCTCTAGTTTTATCCATCCATCCTCTGAATGCTCTAGGTCTCTAGTTTGATCCATCCATCCTCTGAATGCTCTAGGTCTCTAGTCTGATCCATCCATCCTCTGAATGCTCTACTCTAGTCTGATCCATCCATCCTCTGAATGCTCTAGGTCTCTAGTTTGATCCATCAATCTTCTGAATGCTCTAGGTCTCTAGTCTGATCCATCCATCCTCTGAATGCTCTAGGTCTCTAGTTTGATCCATCCATCCATCCTCTGAATGCTCTAGGTCTCTAGTTTGATCCATCCATCCTCTGAATGCTCTAGGTCTCTTGTTTGATCCATCCATCCTCTGAATGCTCTAGGTCTCTAGTCTGATCCATCCCTCCTCTGAATGCTCTAGGTCTCTAGTTTGATCCATCCATTCTCTGAATGCTCTAGGTCTCTAGTCTGATCTATCCATCCTCTGAATGCTCTAGGTCTCTTGTTTGATCCATCCATCCTCTGAATGCTCTAGGTCTCTAGTCTGATCCATCCCTCCTCTGAATGCTCTAGGTCTCTAGTTTGATCCATCCATTCTCTGAATGCTCTAGGTCTCTAGTCTGATCCATCCATCCTCTGAATGCTCTAGGTCTCTAGTTTGTGGCTGTAAAGTTTCATGAGGCTGTGATTATCCTAGAGGTCACCACAGGTCATTTTATACAGGGAGGTCAATGAAATGTCTCCTATGGGGACTAACATCATCACACATGAATACAGCTGGGTTTGTCATTGGATCCACAAGAGTCTCAGCTTTACAGTGAGACCCACTTTATATAATTCAACACTGTTTAGGGACCCCAGTATTCAGAAATATTCAGATATACCATTTTAGAATAGGAGACAATAACACATTTATACTGCATGTGATTATCATAAAGTGGGCATATCTGTAAAGGGGAGACTTGTGGGTACCCATAGAACCCATTTACATTCACATATCTGGAGGTCAGAGGTCAAGGGACCCCTTTGAAAATGACCATGCCAGTTTTTCCTCACTAAAATGTAGCCTAACTTTGGAGAGTTATTTAATCTCCTTACTTATGGTTTCTAGTTTCATATGACACCACTACCTGCACTACAGCTCTAAAAGTGAGCCTGCTACAGCCTCTGACAGACAGTAAGCTGTATTGAAGGGACCTGCTATCAATCTTACATATGATGGATAATGCTGTAAATGTATTGCTTTAAAACAATAATTGATACATGCATTCAAAATATAAAACAATAATGTGGGATCTCTATCAGGTATTTTGAGTACACCTTGTAATACACTAAAGGAAACTCAGTGAGTGTCTTTAAGAGGAAGCGTGTGGACACAGGAAGCTGTTGATGAACTCGTAGATTTCATCAAGTCTATTTGCATCACATCAAAAGACAATAGTGACAAATGGAAACTGTCCCAGTCTATTAAAGCACTCTGCTCAAATGGAACATCTAGCATGAACACACATTTATACAACTTTGGAAATGAAAGTTGAAATCAAGTTATGGAAAATACTATAATTGCATCTGAATTCATCACACAAAGCTGTTTCACACGTGATACTAAATGCAAATTTGTTGTTCTCACATGTGACATATATGAAGGTCCAAAAGTCACATCTATTGTATGTGAATTATTCCCATTGAAAGAGTGTTTACATGAGACAACTGAGTTTAGAAGCGTGTAGGAGCCAGACAAGCTGCCAGTCTTATAAACAAATATGATAATTACTGTTGTAGGTGTTGATACTCAGCATGGCACTTGAAACCAATAAGTGTACACAGGTGAGCAAGCTCTGTCATCAGCATGCTTTCTGTTTCTAACGGTGTCTAATGATTAACTGTCTGGGTGTGCACTGGGTCACTATGCTGTTCAAACAGAGAACAGTTGCCTGTTTCAGGGAATTGTGTATGTATGGTTGGTGGTGTAACGTCAACCCAACACTATTGCAATGTGGCCTTAAGGGGAAGTTAGTGGTTGGAGAGATTTCTGCAGTTGACTCCATGATTTTCAGTCTGTTGACCGGTAGTCAGCAACACAGAGCTTCCTAAGTACGTTTTAGAAAGTCTAGAAAGTATGAATCAGAAGTCTGAATGAGTTGGGGGAAGTTTCTCGGTTCATATACAGTCCATAACTCTTCAAATATAGAAGTCTTGTTATGATCTTCAATCATAGTATTGGTAAGGAAGGAAACATCGTCAGCCAGTTCAAATCTAGTAATGTTTGGAAAATAACTTAGATTTTCTGTTGTCCCAGTTTTAGCAGGGTTTAGAGCCCAATAAAGTACCACAGCCAGGTGAAGAGGGGAGTGAAGGAGATATCTAATAATATGTAGAGACTGAGCAGTGCAGACAGAGGGCCTGTAACTCTCTTTCTATTGATCTGGTCAACAGGGAACCAGAGTTGAGCTAACGCTGCAGATTGATCCCAGGGAGTGTTGTAGATCATGTTTACTGACCAAAGGTCTGTAACAGTGACGGTGCACCAAGAGAGAAACAGTAAGCTTACAGCTTTTTAACGATGGTGGCAGGAGTTTTTATCCCCGTGGTGGAAGATGTATTAAGAGCTTTTACCTCAGTAAAAGTAGCTATACCACATTTTATAAACACTCTGTTACAAGTTGAAGTCCGGTATTCAAAATCTTACATTAGTAAAAGTATGTAGCAAATTATTATCAGAAAAAAATTACTAAATTATAAAAGTAAAAGTATACAGCCAAATTGGGTTTGTCAGTGTTATTATTTACATGATATATTATACTATATATGAGTATTCTTTTTGATGCAGTAACATGAGAGCTGCATTTTGGTGTTGCAGCTGGCTGCAGGAAAAACAATTATATCTAATCTGTTGGTTTTTTTTGCATTTACTGTATAACAATGCATTGTATTTCATATGCTCATTATAGGTTTTTAAAATCTTCAGTAACTACAACTGACAAATAAATGTGGTGGAGAAGACGAATGCAACTCTGCAAAGAGCTTTTTAGCCTTTTTCAGCTTATCATTTTGGTCTCATGACACATTGTTCAGTCTTATTGTTCTCATCAGCTATACATCTGACACAAAATTATTACTTTTTATGTAAAATACACTATGGATAACAACTGCATATATTTAAAAGAGCTCATTGTATGGAAATGTCACTAAAGGTTCTCTTTAGGGGACACTGTCAACTGCTTTCTGAGATTTAAATCTCATCTCGGTCCATTGGCAAGCCCCCTCAATGTGATGACCTCTTCTGCATTAACATGTTGATCAATACTTCAGTAGAATCAGCTGATGTATTGACATGTTGATCAATACTTCAGTAGAATCAGCTGATGTATTGACATGTTGATCAGTAGAATCAGCTGATGTATTGACATGTTGATCAGTAGAATCAGCTGATGTATTGACATGTTGATCAGTAGAATCAGCTGATCATTGACATGTTGATCAATACTTCAGTAGAATCAGCTGATGCATTGACATGTTGATCAGTAGAATCAGCTGATGTATTGACATGTTGATCAGTAGAATCAGCTGATCATTGACATGTTGATCAATACTTCAGTAGAATCAGCCGATGTATTAACATGTTGATCAGTAGAATCAGCTGATGTATTAACATGTTGATCAATACTTCAGTAGAATCAGCTGATGTATTGACATGTTGATCAGTAGAATCAGCTGATGTATTGACATGTTGATCAATACTTCAGTAGAATCAGCTGATCATTGACATGTTGATCAGTAGAATCAGCTGATGCATTGACATGTTGATCAATACTTCAGTAGAATCAGCTGATGTATTAACATGTTGATCAATACTTCAGTAGAATCAGCTGATGTATTGACATGTTGATCAGTAGAATCAGCTGATGTATTGACATGTTGATCAATACTTCAGTAGAATCAGTTGATGTATTAACATGTTGATCAATACTTCAGTAGAATCAGCTGATGTATTGACATGTTGATCAGTAGAATCAGCTGATGTATTGACATGTTGATCAGTAGAATCAGCTGATGCATTGACATGTTGATCAGTAGAATCAGCTGATGTATTGACATGTTGATCAGTAGAATCAGCTGATGCATTGACATGTTGATCAGTAGAATCAGCTTATCATTGACATGTTGATCAGTAGAATCAGCTGATCATTGACATGTTGATCAGTAGAATCAGCTGATGCATTGACATGTTGATCAGTAGAATCAGCTGATGCATTGACATGTTGATCAGTAGAATCAGCTGATGCATTGACATGTTGATCAGTAGAATCAGCTGATGCATTGACATGTTGATCAGTAGAATCAGCTGATGTATTGACATGTCTGACCAGTGGACATCGATGATGCAGGCTACCTGCAATCATCCTAAACATTGGGTTATTATGAACCTATTCTAGGTTTTGCAACAATTAATACAAATAATGATGAACTCAGTGTGAACAGTAACTTTATATTTTTTGGAACAATACCTGGGTTTATGGGATATGTGCATAATATGTGTACTAACATAGTCAAAGGTTTCTTTTCATGAAGTGAAGACATTTGGTAAACGTTGAGACAGCTCCAGTGATCAACTATGGATGGATAGAGGAGTGGGGGGGTTGGTTTGGCTGACTGATGAGATGAAGGTCTGGATGGAGTGATGAGCTGGAGGGAAGTCAGAGTTCATGCTCCTCTGCAGCGTTGCTGTCCATGGTGACATGAAAACACAGTTGTAAACCGTTTGGCTTCCACAAAGCATCACATCTCCCAGCGCTGCTTAAACTGAGTTCACAGGATTTTACAGTCAGATGAGGGCTTGTTGCTCGGTCCTCTGGATGAAGGTTGTGCCCTGCAGCTGCTACACAAATCTCCTCCTCTCCCTCCCTGAGGTCCACTGGGGAAGCGGCTGTGGGTTGTGAATGTCTACCTATAGAAGGACTAAACCAGAGGGATCCCTGAATAAACCTGTGTTGCTGTAACAGACATGATAAGGTAGGTGTGTTTCCAGGTGGAGGTGACAGTAAACTGGGGAACCTTTAGATCTAGTCTCAGTTAAGCTGAACAAACTGTTAACACTGAGCTACCTGCAGGTACTAGTCAAATTTATACATGAATTAAAAATGTATTAATTATATAAAAATACTTCAACATTGTGAAAAATATGCTTTGTAAGCACATTGGTACCACTTCCATGTTGGTGCTTTAAGTACAAAGCTGGCATCATGACATTGTTGGCCTAGTTTAGTGTAAAAACAGGAGGGAAAGAAAGGAAGCGTTCTTATTTACACAATACTCTACATCCTGTTGGGTCCACATTGAAATGAAGAGAAATGTCAAAACAGAGAGTTACATGCTGGAACTATTTCTTGACAAATGACACCCAGCACTTCTGTGCAGCTTGTCTCCCGACTTTCTTTCTTGTTGCCCCATTTCTTCTTCGTCCATTTCTTTTTGAGTACAGGTTAAACAAACGAGATATTTAGTACGCTGTCCAGGTGTTGCTAGTTTTCTTTTTTACGTACAGAGCCAAGCTAGATGTCTCCTCATATTTCCAGTCTTCAAACTAAGCTAGGCTAACTACATCGGGACTCAAACCTAGTACTTAAAACACAGACACAAGATTGACATCGGCCTCTTCATGTCACCCTTGGAAAAAAAGCAAATATGTGTAAATCAGTTAGAAGATGCAACTTCTCCATTTGGTCAGATTTCACTGAGCAATGTAACCAGGAAGTCAGCTAACAGACAAACATCATGTAAACAGATGGACCAGTGCTGAAATGTTTGAAAGCAGCACAGACAGCTCTCCTGATGCAGCCAACAACTTGCACAGTGAGTAATCGCGAGTTAAGGCCTCAAAATGGCTGCCAGACAGTGCTGGGCTGTTTTGATCCAAAGCTAAATACAGCAGTGTCAATGTGTGATCCAACACATCATTCCTGCTCCGTCTCTACTTCCTCTGGGATCAAGGAGTCCTGAGGAGAAATGGCGATGTCACCTGTTCGGTGAGTGGCAATCTGCTGCAGGAGCTTCTCTGATTGAAGCAGCTGATTGGTCCAGTCCTGACAGGCCTCCTCTATGCCAGGCCCCTCCCCTCCATATTCTGGAGGTAGGACGGGCGGTGAGAAGAAGTCGCTTAAAGTGTCGTGGAAATCAGCACCGTGTATATGGATCTACAGTGGGGAGAGAGGTGTTTAAAGGCCTTTCCACTCTGTTTTTGTATATAAAAGAGAGAAGAAGAACAGAGATGAGTGTCTGTGCAGTGCAGTGTGACCAGGATGCTGAGAACAGAGATGAGTGTCTGTGCAGTGCAGTGTAACCAGGATGCTGAGAACAGAGATGAGTGTCTGTGCAGTGCAGTGTGACCAGGATGCTGAGAACAGAGATGAGTGTCTGTGCAGTGCAGTGTAACCAGGATGCTGAGAACAGAGATGAGTGTCTGTGCAGTGCAGTGTGACCAGGATGCTGAGAACAGAGATGAGTGTCTGTGCAGTGCAGTGTGACCAGGATGCTGAGAACAGAGATGAGTGTCTGTGCAGTGCAGTGTAACCAGGATGCTGAGAACAGAGATGAGTGTCTGCGCAGTGCAGTGTGACCAGGATGCTGACCCTCTGTTTGATCTTATCTGGCAGGAAGGGACGAATCATGGCGAAGACTGGCCGGAAGAACATCGGCTCGTTAACCAGATGGATTCCTCTGACCTTCAGTGGAAAAGCGTCCTGAACATGCAAACACACACACACACACACACACACACACACACACACACACACACACACACGAACGGGTGTAGAAACAAAGTGAGTAAGATAACTATATGTAACAGCTAATAATGGTCAAATCAAACCCTGCAGTTCTCATATAGCTCTGGGCAATGTCTGGAGAATCAGGTCTTTGTCCAGAGTTGCCCTTTCACACATGTAGCACACAACAGACACCTTCTCACCTACTGGAAATGCTCCGTTTAGTTAAGGCGAGGGGGGATACCTGGGTACAGCATGCAGAACGTAGGACACAAAAACACCACGCTCACGTAGCCGGCTTGTAATTTGGTCATAAACAACCGAGTCTCTTGCCGGTCGTTGAAGTGTCTGACGGTTTGGCCGTTGGTCCTTCCTGTCAGGAGTCCCTGAATCTCTCCAGTTAGACATTTCCATCGGCACCTTTGTGTAAATGACCTTCTACAAGTGCTGACAACTCTTTTCCAATGAACGACCAAAAGTCGCTAAAAGTCACCAGATGACGTCGTACACTCATTTGCATATTGGTGACATCACTGTTTGCATAAGCTTGCTGTTGGCAGAAGAGCCATGGACTGTCATTACTCTGAGCAGCATGCGTGGGAATGAATTACAACATCTTTCTCTCTTTTTCCTTCATGGGGATAAGTTGCTAAATATGTTTTTTGTCATTTTTAGAAATAAAGTCACTAAGAGGGTCTGAAAAGTCACTAAATCTAGTGTCGAAGTTGCCAAGTTGGCAAAACTGCCCTTTCTTCACCCCCGGATGTTTGTATTCTTCCAGTTTTGCACCAGTCACATAGAAACGTCAACACGGCCACTTGCTTGCTGTGAATTCTCTGCACAACGACCGGTTCTATTCACACACGGGCCCAATGGGACATCACCATAGACGTACAGTATATAGATGGACGACACTTCTCCACTTCATCCCACTGTACAAAGGTGAAGCCAAAATATACTCATACGAGAGCGGCCATCTTGAGATTTTGATGTCATTTGGAGTCAGAGTCTGTGCAGCAGTGATCGGGGAGCTGGAGTCGCGGTATCGAGGTCTCACCCACTCAACGAGCCAAGAACGGCTGCATGTTGCTAGTGTGAGACACCTAGCTGCTACGTTAGCATCACGGTACCTGTCTGGCTAGAAAGACACAACAACTAACCCTAATATCTCTACAACTACATCTATGATCACACTGACACTTGTTCTATTACACAGACTGGTGACGGTTATGGAAAGTTAAAGTCTTCGGCTCCGCGACTTCTTCACTCAGAGCAGCTGTCAATCATGACGTCTCATCTAAAACCAAACTTATCAGAAAAATTAACACTTGAACAAACATCAGCGTGATCAGAACTACCTAAAATGACAGAAACCATCTTCGGGAAAAATGTATTTGACGTGTACTTTGACTTTTTAGTTTGGCCCATGTCCCATCAGCTAACATGGAGGGGGCGGGGTTTATGACCTGTACTGCAGCCAGCCACTAGGGGGCCATCCAGATGTTTGGGCTTCACTTTAGGGGAGTAGCCAGGTCGCCCGTCTTTATATACAGTCAGACTTTGCTCTAGGGAGCTGGCAGGGTAAAGTCTGTTTAATGTCCGGTCCAACCCATTGGGACATTTGCGTTGTCACATACAGCTCTGCCGGGTACTGTCTAGAGATGAGTTCAGGGCTGCAGTGCATGTGTGAAAGGGACTTTAGAGGTTAAAAACGCTGTGCTATGGAGCAAGGGGTGCTGGTAAATACACAATCAATGAGGACAAGCACAAGGCATTCTGCAAAATGTGAAAAAATGGAACTGTGTTGATTGTGCCTATGATAATAAAGATGTCTTGGTTATATATGCAGAGGAGTTACATTTTAAAGGAACAATCTGAATAAAAGAGTGGAGAAACAATGCGGATGTTTCCAAACAGGGCCGTTACTGCCACAATCTCCATGCAATCAGAATGCTCTTCATCCTTTTTTTTCATTTCTTTCTTTTAAAATATTTCGGCAGATCTCAAAGCTACACATTATAATAATCGAGCCACTGTGCAACAAATGCATGTGTTAAAGAGAGAAATAATCGGACTGTAATTGTGCGTTGTTCCAGCTGTGTTCCTTACATGTGACTAGAAAGTAACAGTGATGACATTCAGATGTCCTTCCTGTGGTGTAACATGCTGTCATAATATGGTTAGTTGAGACCTCAAGTTCTCCCTTTTTTGAGGGAGTCTGTTGTAAAGTGGTGGGTGTCGTCTGCATAGCAATACAAAACGTTATTGTGGATGAAGACCCATATGAAGCATAGCACCATAGCATATGAAGAGTTAAGAGTCGGGCTTTATAGCACATAGGAGGAGTTGTATTGACAGTAAATCTAACCTGAAGCTTGATGTTATACATACCGACAGTATAGAGGATATCTTTCTGGCAAGGGAAGGGGTGATCTGCAGGGCGTGGCCTAAACTCCACCCCTGCAGGTCAAATATGGCCTTCAGACCCCGTCTCTGCGTCTCTGTCTCCGTGGAGATGATCTCTGATGTCATCAGGCTGACCCTGAACACCTGGAAGGCCGACCAGTCTTTTGGGTTCCACTGCCCTGCAGACAGAGAAGACAGACTTGTTCCTGTACTTTCATGGAGTACAATGAGGTTTTAAAGGGATAGTTCAGATTGTTTGGAGTGTGGTTGTATGAGCTACTCATCTATAGTCAGTGTATTACCTACAGTAGATGATGGTTCAGAGAAACAGACAGGAGATGTACTGCTGTGGACGGGAGCAGCAGCAAAACATATTTAAGTCTCCTCACACAGCTGTAATCAACTTAAAGGTCATATGCTCATTTCCAGGTTCATATGTGTATTTGAATTCCCCAATAGAACATGTTAACATGCTGTGATGTTCAAAATACCCTTTATTCTTCTCATACTGTCTGCCTGCATACAGCCGCTCTCACCCTCTGTCTGAAAACTCTGGTTCAGAGGCCTGTCTCTTTAAGACCCCTCCTGAAACAGCCCAGTTCTGCAGGTCTCTGGGTCTCTGGGTCTCTGGGTCTCTGGGTCTCTGAGTCTCTGAGTCTCTGGGTCTCTGGATCTCTGGGTCTCTGAGCTCCTCAGGTGAAATGCGAGTGCTTGTCTGCCTGGCAGCATGGAAACGGTGCCTGTGCTGTGCTGTCTCCTGTCGGTACAACTGTAGTTTATTCAAAGATCTCTGATGTATAGGCTACATGTCTACAGAGTATCAGACCTCAGGAGGTGCTTTATTATCACACTGTCGGAGATGTGTTGCTGTTTATGTTCCGTTGCTCTGCACAGAGCTGAAACAAGCTCGCTCGCCCTCATCGCCGGCTCTCTGAAGCTCTGTTACCTGGGAAAGGAGGCGATGTCCCCGGGACAATAACCTTATATTTTAATGTTAATAAACTGTACCCAAATTCAGGAATATGTAGGATATTACTACTGTCATTCATGTATTATGACATCACAACGTCTGCTGTATTAGCCGTGTGTTTACTGTGTGTTTATTTGAATATAGAGCAGAAGTGAGATCTGATCACAGGTGGACACTGGAGACGCATTCTAATGCCAGGTGTGAACAGACGTACTTAAAGCTGTCCACTTGTGATCGGATCACTGAGGACGCATGTTGATACCAGAGGTCTGTACTACGAAGCAGGATTTGGGGTCAGCAAGGTAACTTCAGGGTTAACCCTTCAGGGTTTTCCGTCCTACAGAGCTGAATCCCTTCTTACCGGGGTAGATCGCCATGGTAACTGATGCTGAACACCTGACCTGCTCCGGAGCAGGTTATGTTCCAGATAAGAGATCAACTCGTATAAAAGCACCGTCTACTGACCAATCAGAGCTCATGCACGGATCGTATGATAATATTACACATATATTCAATTCAATTCAATTCATTTTTATATAGCGTCAAATCATAACAGAAGTTATCTCAAGACGCTTTATATATAGAGAAGGTCTTAGACCGTACACCATAGTTTAGAGACCCAACAAGAGATCCCACCAAGCGCGCTGTGGCATATGAAGAAGTTACAGTCATAACCCAGACTGAAAACAGTACAGTTTAAACTGACAGATGCAGGAAGGACAGCTGGATGTATGCTGTGGATGTTTACCACTTTGAATTATACTTTCATATTTATTTTTTTAACTTCCTCTTGAGTCTGTTTCACACTGCCGGAGACGGGGACGCAGCTGAAAGAAGGTTCAATTAGTCATACACGCCACATTATAATTACTGGGCATGATTGGGTGTAATCCAGTCATCCGTTCTACATTTAAAAGCTATTTATATCTAGACAACTATATTTTACTTTTGAGTGTTCTGTTAAATTAATAAGTCTGTTAATTTACGCATTCACACATCGGGAGTTTTTTCCTTAGCCAGCTGTCCTTCCTGCATTTGGCAGCTTCAGCTGTGTTACTTTTAGTCTGATTAAGTGTTTCATTTCTTCCTATTTGTCTAATATAGTTTACTCTTCCCTTGTAAAATGTGCCGCTCTGCCTGTCTCTCTGCAGATCTGTGGACTTGTCCATGTCTGTGATTGGTCAGATGCTGCAAAGATCTCCCCGTTCATGTGAACGCGCTCACAGCCAGACTGAGAAACCCTGGGTTGATTTACCGAGTTGATAACCAGCGTCGTAGGACCGCTTAGCGTGATCTCGGTTGTTAGGGTTAGTTAAACCAGATAACGAGGAGATAGCTTGGCTATGTTGAACTGGCTTCATAGTACAGGCCTCTGGTCTGAACAGGGCCGCACACACACGCACACGCACACGCACACGCACACACACACACACACACACACACACACACACACACACGTATACTGACCAATCCTGTAGATGAGCACCCTGCTGCCAGTGTGGTCCCGCTGTGGGAGGACAGCATGGTACGTTGTGTTGAGGAGGCCCAGCACCGAGGAGGGAGACAGACAGGTGCTGATCTCAGGACTTTCCCTCCTCCATCGCTGGTAGTTCAGTAAGAGCTGCAGGACACATAGAAAACATTCAGAGGATTTCATAGGATTCTACTATATCTATCTTCACCTGTGACTGCAGTTGACATACTGGTGCACTAAAGAATATACGGTTTGTACAATAAGCCTCCAGGAGTTGACACAGATGAAATGGTTTAGAACCTTTAATCTACCCTGTTAAACCTTCACAGCAAATGTTCCTGCTGTTGGAGATCACACTGGCTGTGAGGTTGTAATAAAAACAAGTTCAACTATTTGTGTGGTAGAAGTCAAGAGTCAGTTTGTGCATGTTATCAGTGATCCAGACAGCTGAGCTTAGACCCAGTTGGGTGAGCTCCAGCGGCTTTCAAATGAAAATAATCAACTAAGCCTTCCTGTTGAGCCAGCTGTGTATAACCTACACTGACACACTCAACATGCTCACATGAAAAACCATTGTGATTTTACAATTAGTCTTAAAAATGATTGGAATAATACAGCAACAATACTCTGAAGTATGATAAAGTCTCTGTAAACTTCAGCAACTGCACACCCATATAGTCTGAAACAAATACACCCCTGGTTCACTATTTCTTAAAAAGGAATGTGCTTTTCACACTCACGGGTTTTTAAACGTAGGATCTGTAAAAGGAAAGTCAATCAACTGCCAACCGGGACAAAAGTACTGGAGCAAAAGACTGGACTGTTTGTCTGAGCTGTGTGGTTTGATATGACTGAACACATCGGTGAGAGGGCAAGGACGCAGCAAACAGACATACAGGACGTACTCATTACTTCAATGTGTGTATCTATATTTGATATTTGTTCATAAAGAGTCAACACTATAAGTGAATGTACCAAGAGACACAAGATGGAAATCAAATGCAGTATTTAGTGTTTTAGTTCCTAACAGACCTTTTTGACATCAGACTCTTTGACTTGTCACAGTAGGTGTTACTAATAATATTAAAGGGACTATTTGTAACTTTCAGAAATGCTTCTTAACAGCGACACCTGTGGCCGTGAAATCAACGAAAGTCAGCGTCGGGCTCGCGCTTGTGCTCGCTCTAAATATACCTGAACGAGCATCGCTCAAAACAGTGAGGCGACACACGTCAGCTAAAACCACAATATCACTCTATATTTCAGCTGCTTGGCAGTAATGTTAGCTGACCAGACCAAGGTCTCTCCATGAACATGATTTAGATCTGATCCTAGTGTTGGCTTTTCCTGCCTCAACGCAGGCTGAAGCAGCGAGGCTCTGCAGCGTGTCTCCCTGCTCTCTCCGCCCGCAGCAGGAGAGAGCAGAGGAGACACCGGCACCCGGTCGGTAACGAGACTACAACGTGTCTCTCTGCAGAGCCCCGTCACTTCACAAGACACGGGAAACCTCTGTTGGTCTGGAGGAGCTGCAGCAATTATTTCTGCACAAACGTCCACTGTACATTCACTAGATATTCTCAGAGCTACTAACTCTTCTGCAGTGTGGAGTGAGCACGCGTTCACGTCTAGAGGTGGAGCGAGCTGAGCGAGAACGCGCGCTGTCTGAGTGAAGGCAAGCAAGCAGAGGAGGAGAGGCGAGGCCACACGCGAACGCGCATATGCGAGCGCGCATGTGTCCCGACCTGGTACATTTATACGCTTAAAAAGTTACAAACAGTCCCTTTAACAATGTCTCTGCTCTATTCTAGTGTCCCACTGAGTCCTGACAGTGTGACAAGGAACCAACATGCACAGTACCAGGAGCCTGAAACTGAAGCAGCTAAATGGAATGCAATAGTTTGCCTCTGCCAACCAGTCAGTTCACATACTGTACATGTCTGTCCAAAAGGTCATCACTTCCTGTTATCCTGTTGGACACTCATATGAAATTGTCATAATTACCATATGAATTCTTAAGTAGTGGACAAAAAACTATTTTGTGAGGCCACAGTGACCTTTGACCTTTGGCCACCACAATCTGATCAGTTCATCTTTGAGTCCAAGTGGATGTTTGTGCCAAATGTGAAGAAATTCCCTCCAGACGTTCTATAATGGATCACACTCATCCATCGTCATGCTCCCCTACTGTATGTATACCAACCGAGCCACTCCCTAAAAACACTAACGCTGTGTAATGAGTAAGAAGACAGAGGACACATGATAAATACATCCAACAAGTGGCGTTGAAAAATGGTATAGTCCAGTGTGATCAACAGAGCTCTGTACAAGTATCTGAGCCAGTCAATGGGAGAAAGTAGGGGGGGTTCGGGGGCATGCCCTGAAAACTTCTGGCTGTAAAAGCCCACATTTGGTTCCTCGGGCACGTTTTAATGCCACTATTCCATCATATACACTGATCTTAATTGTTACATACTTGAATGAGTTTGCCTGCCTGATTGTAAACATGTAGTGAATTACTGTGAGAGGAGAAACAGGCTTCTAGTGCGTTCTAGCGCACACACTCTGTATATAGCTATTCATATTTGAAACCACACCTATTCCTGACTGATCAAAACTTTTGGAATTAAGAATCATTAGATATTATTTATTATTTACTGTTTATCAAGAAATGCCATAATGATGGTTAATATGAATAAATATAATTCATTCATTCATTAGGCCAATAAACATCTGGGTGGCAGATATGGACAATGCAGCGCTTTTCAAGTTGCTGCCACCGTTTTTTTTTACGAAGTAGTCCGTCTAATGAGGACGTCGCGTCTAATGAGGACGTCCCGTCTGTGAAATCAATGCAATTCTGTGTTTTGTCATCAATTATTTTGCTAATATTTGTCACTGAAGAAAACTCTCCACTCTCTACTCGGCAGGGACACAACCTCTCAGCTGAGCGCATGCGTGCGCTCACACATGCACGCACGCAAGCACGCATGCACGCATGCACACACACACACCAAACATGTCGGTGGGCAGCACAGTCCTGCTTGGCTAAATAACGGAGCTAACAGCTAACTTCAACGGAGGTAGCATTGAGTAACATTATGATGTGTTCAGGTTCTATTCAGTAAAATGAGTATTGGGCAAAGGTAAATTATAACGCTATCATGATGTGTTCAAATGTAATCCTGTAAAATGTAGTCTTTGATGAGAAACTTGAATAAATCCAGTTGTTTGAAGGAGAAGTTTTCACAGCAATATAAAATAGATATTAGGGAATTATGACCTGTTTAAACTCCCTAACACTAGCTCTATACAGATTATAATACATCATTAAACTACTAATGCCAAGGTTTTTTTTAATCAAGGCAAATATTTAAATAAAAATACAATCATTTATTTTCTCATCATTTTGATTGGGTGTTTTTTATGCAAATAACCACTATGAGGCAGGAAAAGCCAACGCTAGGATCAGCATTGATTCATGGAGAGACCTTCGTCTGGTCAGCTAACATTACTGCCAAGAAGCTGAAATATAGAGTGATATTGTGCTTTTAGTTGACGTGTGTCGCCTCACTGTTTTGAGTGATGCCCGTTCATGTCTATGTAGAGCGAACACAAGTGCCAGTAACAGGACGCTGACTTTCGTTGACTTAACGGCCACAGGTGTCGCTGTTAACAAGACATTTCTGAATCTTACAAACAGTCCCTTTAAAGGTCCCCATCTGATTTTTATTCAAGGTCAGAGGTCCAGAACGATTGGCAATAACAAAATAACATCATAACGCTTTGTATTCATAACAGAAGTTGAGATGGGTATCGTTAGGATTTTATCGATGCTACTGCTATTATCGATACTCCTCATCGGTTCAGTTCTTTAGCGATAGTTCTTTTTCATAACTAAATAATTACTATTTAATATATATGATTTTAAAAAAGAATAAATTCAGGATTAGAATTTATTCATATTTTAAATATAACTATGCTAAATGTTGTTTCTAGAGCAGCAACAGTAATGTTTACAACAGCAAAGTCTTTGTCTAAGCCAGCTGATCAGTTTACAACAGTTTGCCAGTTGGACTACAGACAAACAGCTTCTGTTTTAGCTTGTTTGTAACAATTCACTATTAGCCGATAGGGTGGACGATACACCTATCTACCCATTCCATACTATCACGATACCTCGGTGCCGATTCGATATGTATTGAGATTTTTAAGTATTGCGATTCTACAAGTATTGCGATACGATATTGCGATTTATCACGATTTATGTTAACCTGAAGTCAAATATATCAGTCATTTTGATGGGACTAAACTGTATAATGCTGAAGTTATTGAATTATTTTCCCAATAAAAATTCACCAAAATTATAAAAAAAAAAAAAAAAAATTCCAAACTAAGTGTTGTAGTGCAACTATGAGGAGACCATTGATGTGTGAAGTAATTTTGGTGGTACTACACTGTATAACAGTGAAGTTATTGAATATTTTTTATAGCATCTCTTTTCGGCGTTGCACTTTGTAGACGGTCCCTGACCACTCGTCTCACAGCCGGCTGCACATAGAGACCGATGTAATGTGTCCAGCTCGGAGGACTAAAGGCTCGTTGTGGTATAAATGAGTTTGTAGCTCGTTGTCTACCTCACTGCGGTTAGAAAGAGCCCTCGTTGGTGTTTGAACTACATTTCTGTTATGAGTTATTAATCTGTCCATATCTCTCCCACTCTCCCGGACTAGTTGAGTGAGGTGTGGATGTGTGCGGGAGAACACGCTGTACCTTCACAGAGAGCTCCACGTCCACGTCTCTGGCCCGCAGGAACCTGATGAGGAACCGGTCGGAGAAGGTCCTGACAGCGGACAGCTCGCTGGCCTGCAGGGCTCTCCGCCTCAGGCCTCTCACATACGGCCCGAGCTGCTCCGAGTCGTCCGGGAGTTCACTGAGCTGAGCCCCGTTCATGTCGCACCCAGGTCCGGCTACATGTCACTGCCAGCGGGCTGCAGATGGTCGGAAGGGAGGGACGGGGGGGTGTGTGTGTGTGTGTGTGAGAGAGAGAGAGAGAGAGAGAGAGAGAGACTTCCTTGATAAAGACAGAATGGACACATTAACCCCAGTTGGACCAGGGACAGACCTGATTAGTGAAGAAGCTCCAATCAGAATGTGCTCCAACAGCTCCTCCTGCTGCTCACCAGCAGCTACTGCACACACATCTGCACTCATTCAAGATCATCCGGGTTTGACAGAACAGTGTTACATGTGGATAATATTCATATTATTAATATTCACTCATTCAGTTTTTCACTACACCATTTGTTTTCTTACAGGACCAAAGCGCGCACGCGCGCGCGCACACACACACACACACGTTGATAGAGAGAAGTCAGAGTGATGGAGCTGCTGCATATCCCCGAGCAGCTGGGACCAGTACTGGGCCCTGGTTCAGAGAGCAGGATTAGTGAAAACTGTAAACTAGTTAACGCTGAGATGAGGGAAACTCTGACTTTATACTTCCAGAAAGAGAGCTAACTTCAGCTCTGGGCCTCTGTGGACCAACCTGCTCTCTCCGTCTCCTCCCTCTGACAGAACCAGTCAGACACGCTGCTTTACTTCCTCATTCAGTCAGTCAGTCCGGGAATTACTGAACAACACTGAATGAAACTTGATTGTACTATTTCCCCACTGTGACTCAGGCAAATGTTCACAGTCAGCATATACAGTACATGTACTGGTATCTCTGCATCAGGGGTCTCCAACCAGTAGCTCTACCTGATTCTGAGTGGCTCGCTAAAGGTTACAAGAATGTGGACATTCATTTGATCACACAAAGTCACATTGTAAACCAGTTTATGTCCATCCAATCAAATTCACAGACATCGCGCCCCCTTCTGACACCAAAGGATTATTTGCCGATCGGCCCACAATTAAAGAAGTTGAACTGCTTTCAGATTTCAAGATATCAGCGACGCGATAACATCCGGCGATGTTAGCAGACCAGCGAGCACACACCAGATCTGACAACGACCGCAGAAAATAGCCAGGCCAAGAAAAGGCAAAAAATATACTAATTTAATGAGGAATGGTTGATGACAACAAATGTGTGTGTTTCATTTGCGGTGTGAGTGTGTCAGTCGGTAGAAGATGTAACGTTGAGCGCCACATCACCAAAGTCCACGGCAACTTTTCACAGGACTTTCCGTCTGGTAGCGGTCTACGAGCAGAGAAGGTAAAGGAGCTGAGTCAAAGGCTTAAAAGACGACAGTCTCTGTTTACCAAACCGACGAAGAAGAATGCCAGCGCGGCAGCAGAGGCTTTCTTTGAAAGAGGACACATCCTAACGAAGCACAAAACCCTTCACCAATGGAGGGATTGTAATAGAAGCGATGACTGCGGTGGCTGAAATGCTATTCAAGGACCATGAGAGTAAGACAGAAATGATGTCTGCTATTAAGGATGTACAACTTGGTGGCGCTGTGTGGAGCTTTGGGACAGTTTCATTGTGTCAAATTAGCTCTCAGAGGAAAAAAGGGTGCAGACCACTGGTCTACATTGACTGGATTACAATAGAGGATCTGTTGCCATGGTGAATCGTAGTATCAGAGCTCCATTGATGATGGCTTTTTATGTTCAGGTTCAACCTCCTCTGAGTTCTGAGTTTCTCTCCTCAGGATTAGTCCAGTCAGAGTTTAGGCTTAGACTCTTTCTGGGTTGCATTATAGTTTTATTGATGGACAAATGTTTTCTCCTCTTGTGTGTGTGTGATTGTCAAATCAACCAGAACTGACATTTTAAGCATTACATCATTTTAGAGGATTCATTTCATTTCATTTTTACCATTATCGTGAAAAAATTGTATTAGACGTGAAGAAATGTAGCCTATAATCTGTTCATAGCAGTACAAAATCAAATATGTCCAACTGAAATGTAGTGGAGTAAATATAAAGTAGTGTATAATGGTAATACTCAGGTAAACTACCTGGTAATATAATACTCAGGTAAAGTACCTGGTAACACTCTGGTAAAGTACCTGGTAACACTCAGGTAAAGTACCTGGTAATACTCAGGCAAAGTACCTGGTAATACTCAGGTAAAGTACCTGGTAATACTCAGGCAAAGTACCTGGTAATACTCAGGTAAAGTACCTGGTAATACTCAGGTAAAGTACCTGGTAATACTCAGGTAAAGTACCTCTGGCTGGGCCACTGAATGAAACTAGACTGGGGGGGGAGAGGAGCCTTTGGGTCGTTGTTATGTTGGAAAGTTAAAGGGACTGTTTGTAACTTTTTACACGTATAAATCTACCGGGTCGGTTTCCCATGGGCCCTCGCATATGCGCGCTCGCATCGCTCGCATCGCTCGCATCGCTCACGTGTGGCTACGCTGTTCAGAACGCTCCTCTGCCTGCTTGCCTTCACTCACACAGCGCGCGCGTTCTCGCTCCACCTCACGTGCATGCTGCTCACTCCACACTGCAGAAGAGTTAGTTTAGCTCTGAGAATATCTAGTGAATGTTCAGTGGACGTTTGTGCAGAAATAACTGCTGCAGCTCCTCCAGACCAACAGAGGTTTCCCGTGTCTTGTGAAGTGACGGGGCTCTGCAGAGAGAAACGTTATCGTCTCTGACCGGGTGCCGGTGTCTCCCTGTGGGCGCAGTCGGAGACGATAACGCTTCTCTTCGACGCTGAAGCAGGAAAAGCCAACACTAGGATCAGCAGTGATTCATGGAGAGACCTTGGTCTGGTCAGCTAACATTACTGCCATGCAGGTGAAATATAGAGTGATATTGTGCTTTTAGCTGACGTGTGTTTTGAGCGATGCTCGTTCATGTCTATTTAGAGTGAGCAAGTGCGAGCCCGACGCTGACTTTCGTTGACTTAACGGCCACAGGTGTCACTGTTAACAAGACATTCTGAAAGTTACAAACAGTCCCTTTAAAGGGCCAGTTCACCCACATTAGAAAACAATCCCTTTCCTCTGTGTTGGTGCCTGTACCTGTAGTGTACCTGTAATGGTATCAAGTAGGGGTGTAACAATTCATCTACTACATCAATGGATCGATTTATATTCCTACGATACAACTACATCGATAGGTACTCGGCAAGTTGTCCTTCACGGGAGACGTATATCGATATAAAATCGATTTGAAACGCAAAAATTTTCACCTTGTTTTTAAGGACGACAAACGTTATATGAAAGTATTTTTTAGCACTTGTATTAGTCAAGAAATGTTAAACGTAACTCCGGTTCTCCAGACATGCATCAGCTCTGCCCTCTGCAGTGCGAGTGCGCATCCATGGCGTGCATGCAGACGTACAGAGCACTGGACTCCTCTCTCACCCGGTAGCGGCTGGAGGGAGATGAGCAGTGGTCTGCAAGAGACGAGGGCGGCTTCACCCACAGGCGCTTTCCCCGTGCGCTGTCGGTTTATCATTCAGAGAAAATGACTTTCCTTTCCTGGATCACTATCAGCTGTTTGATCACTATCAGCTGTTTGATCACTATCAGCTGTTTGATCACTATCAGCTATTGGATCACTATCAGCTGTTTGATCTCTATAAGCGGTTGATCACTATAAGCGGTTGATCACTATCAGCTGTTGGATCATTATCAGCTGGTTGATCTCTATCAGCTGTTTGATCACTATCAGCTGCTGATCACTATCAGCTGTTTGATCACTATCAGCTGTTGGATCATTATCAGCTGTTTGATCACTATCAGCTGTTGATCACTATCAGCTGTTGATCACTATCAGCTGTTTGATCACTATCAATTGTTGATCACTATCAGCTGTTTGATCACTATCAGCTGTTGGATCACTATCAGCTGTTTGATCACTATCAGCTGTTTGAACACTATCAGCTGTTTGATCACCATCAGCTGGTTGATCACTATCAGCTGTTTGATCACTATAAGCGGTTGATCACTATCAGCGGTTGATCACTATCAGCTGTTTGATCACCATCAGCTGTTTGATGACTATCAGCTGTTTGATCACTATCAAGCGGTTGATCACTATCAGCTGTTTGATCACTGTCAGTTGTTTGATCACCATCAGCTGTTTGATGACTATCAGCTGTTTGATCACTATCAGCGGTTGATCACTATCAGCTGTTTGATCACTATCAGCTGTTTGATCACTATCAGCTGTTTGATCACTATCAGCTGGTTGATCACTATCAGCTGTTTCATCACTATCAGCTGTTTGATCTCTGTATTATTGATCTACTGTTTATATTGAAAATGAGAACAGAAGCAGCAGGTTAAACCACTGTTCATTTAACTTGAATAGAAGTTGATTTATTATATTTTGTTTTAAATATTGCACTGCCTTGTATCTTGAGAACTGAAGCAGCAGGTCCTGCAGTTGCACTTTTTATTATTTTCTAATAAGAGCTGTATGTATTTGCCATTAATCGTTGTTTACTTGTTTATATCCATAATTAATTTATCCCTGATTCCCTTACTACAACAACTTTGAGGAATCCTAACCTGCTCTGTCTAGTATCAGCTATTTTTTTCACAGTTACACTGACTGAATTTTTGGCAAAAAAGTTATTGTATCGATGTCAAATCATTGAATCATATCGTATCGTATCGCTCTAGATGAGCCAAATATCGTCCTGAATCATATCGGAACCATGGAAATCGTATCGTATTGTATCGTTGTATCGTTACACCCCTAGTATCAAGCCTTTAGCATCGTAGGTAGGATAGGATAGTGTCTCTGAGAGTTCTGCCTCCCCTCAATATAAAGAAATGGAGGTGAAAGGAACTCTTCTTGTGATGCTGTCTTGAAACATACTAACGCTTTTTACAGTGCACTGTAACACTTCGATGTAAATTTACAGTGAGATTCTAACAGTTACCTACTGTATAATGCTTATACTGTATATTACTGTGAAAGCAATGCTGGGAGTCAGAACGCTTGCTCCCATGATCCCAACGGTCAAGTGTATCTTTTCTCGGGAAAAGAAATTAACGGCTATTAATTTTTTAAGTTCTCTGAATAATAATTAGTCAGAGCTGAAGTCTGATTTGGAATTATAACGTCTTCCATGTTGGTACGTAACATAAATACCGGTAGGTCACTTTAATTTTACTAGATAATGTTAAAGATAAAAATATAAAAGTCATGCGTATTTTGTTCTGAGTTGACCGTTGAGCGTCACACTTCAACAGTTCACTCTGGTAGCAGCTGCAGCAGCTTCGTTAACGTAACGGTTCTCGTTAACGTAACGGTACTCATTAGTACTCGTTACCGTAACGATACTCGTTAACGTAACAGTACTCGTAAACTCAACGGTACTCGCTAGTACTCGTTAACGTAACGGTTCTCGTTAACGTAACGGTACTCGTTAACGTAACGGTACTCGTTAACGTAACGGTACTCTTTAACGTAAGGGTTCTCGTTAACGTAACGGTACTCAGTACTCGTTAACGTAACAGTACTCGTTAACGTAACGGTACTCAGTACTCGTTAACGTAACAATACTCGTTAACGTAACGATACTCGTTAACGTAACGGTACTCATTAGTACTCGCTAACGTAACGGTACTCGTTAACGTAACGGTACTCATTAGTACTCGTTACCGTAACGATACTCGTTAACGTAACAGTACTCGTAAACTCAACGGTACTCGCTAGTACTCGTTAACGTAACGGTTCTCGTTAACGTAACGGTACTCGTTAACGTAACGGTACTCTTTAACGTAACGGTACTCAGTACTCGTTAACGTAACAGTACTCGTTAACGTAACGGTACTCAGTACTCGTTAACGTAACAGTACTCGTTAACGTAACGGTACTCGTTAACGTAACGGTACTCATTAGTACTCGCTAACGTAACGGTACTCGTTAACGTAACGGTACTCGTTAACTCAATGTATTCGTTAGTACTCGTTAACGTAACGGTACTTGTTAACGTAACGGTACTCGTTAGTACTCGTTAACGTAACGGTACTCGTTAACGTAACGGTACTCGCTAGTACTCGTTAACGTAACGGTACTCGTTAACGTAACGGTACTCGTAACATAACGTTACCGTCCTTTTCCAGTGCAATTCGGGGTGCCTAAAGCTCGGATATTCTTTATTTTTACCAACGCAAGCTTTGGGAGGTCCAGTGGATTTACTCTGTTCCATTTTGAACGTCAGACCAGACGAAGGGAAACTAGTAACGTTACGTTACTTGATGGTAAGTAAAGTTATCACGTTGTATTAAGTTTCCGAAAATCTTTGCTAACACAGCACATGTTCCTCCATGCGGTCGGTATGTACGTTAGCTAGCTAACGTTAGGTCGCTAGCTGTTCTCAGCTTAGTCCACATTTAAATACTATAGTAGTATTACTATTAGGTAGCAAGAAACTAAAAGGGAGACGAGGCAGTATCGCTCTTGTGTTTCTAGAAGTTTCAATTGTCAATTTTGCCGCCGTGCATGTGCTACTAAATATGCATATGCATAATTAGGCATATGAAAGTTCACCAAAACACCCCCCACATCAAATTAAATGTGCTTTCCACAATCGTAACCGTTCATTTGTCAAAGTTTTAGCTTTAAAATGCCATGTATATATATATATATATATACATGTGTATATATATATATATACACATGTATATATATATATGTATATGTATATATATATATATATATATATACATACTGGAAAAACAAAGTTAGTAAACTTGTGTTGGGTCGATTATTTCTCTGTTGTTACAATGCTAATGGTTTTCAAGGTTGTGCAGTTGGTAATCTTTTGAGCCAGATCAGGTCAGGTACAGGTGATGGAGAGAATACTGTTGAGCAAGCAGGGGACTCATATGAGCATGCTGGTGTTTCAGATGAGCAAGCAGGGTGCTCAGATGAGCATGCTGGTGTTTCACATGAGCAAGCAGGGTGCTCATATGAACAAGCAGAGGTATTGGCTTCTCATGTTAATGTTGACATAGAGGGAGAGCAGGCAGAGGTGTTTCCAGAAAGCACAGAGGAGCCACTTTTCCTAAAGAACTTGGCTTTGTTTTACCTTAAACTTCAAGCTAAGTTGTTGCTCCCATCTACAGTAATACAGAGCATTATTGAAGATTTCCAGGCAGTGCATGATATACGTCAGTCTCATTTGTTTCATAAACTGAGTGAAAAATTAGGAACCTTAGGGATTCCTGATGGTGATGTAAAGAATGTATTAGATGCCTTGAAATCAGAGGATCTATTCTGGGCTTGCAACACTGGTACTTTAAAAACGGATAAAAGAAGAAAAACGTTTTTTAGAAATGAGTTCAGATATGTTGAACCATTGCCTTTGTATCTTGGCAAAGAAAAAGTATTCAGTACACTTGTTACAGATCTCAAAGATCTAGAGGAAAATGGCATAGCTACACTTGATGGGCAGGTGAAAGGAACACTATGTGCCATTGCTGGAGATAACCTTGGATCACACGGCATTGGCGGTTTCGTAGAAGATTTCAGCAGGAGCACTTACTTTTGCAGATTTTGTGACATAGATCGTGTAACATTTATTTCCACACCACTGGCAAGGTCCTCTCCCCGAACAGTGGAGTCCTATAAAAATAATCTGCAGCAGATAATTGCAAATGACCTACACTCATCTGTTGGTATTAAATCTAATTCCAAGTTTAATGAACTTGCTTTCATTCATGTTTGTAACCCTGGTTTACCTCCTTGCTTGGGCCATGATCTTTTTGAAGGCATCGTATCATATGACCTCGCACTGTATATCAGCCATCTTGTTAAACAGAAGGAGTTCACTTACTTGCAATTAAATCAGCGCATACATCACTTCAGGTATCTTGGCAATGACGCCAATAACAAACCATGTGATGTTAATCCTGGAGGTGAGAAGTTAAGTGGGCACGCTGTCCAGAATTGGACACTGCTCCAAGTCTTGCCAGTCTTGATAGGGGACAAGATTGACAGGCCAGTGGAAAATGAAGTGTGGCAACTTGTATTGCAGCTTAGACAAATTGTCGAACTAATTTGTACACCTGCCATCACCACGGGCTAGATAGCCTACTAGAAAGTACTGATAGATGAGTACATTGTCAGTAGAAAGGAGACTTTCCCTAGCCATCCCTTTAAGCCAAAGCACCATTATGTAATGCATTACCCAGACTTCATAATGTGTTTCGGGCCACTTATTCGCTTGTGGACCCTACGTTTTGAAAATAAGCACACATACTTTAAACAGTGTGCTCGGAAACTGCACAACTTCAAGAACTTGTGCTCCACTCTAAGTGAAAGGCATCAACTACTACAAGCTTACTTAAGCGCTGGTGCTGTGTTCCCACCATCTATAGTTGTTGAAAGAAGCACAGATTTCTATGTGAATGACTACAACGACAAGATAAAACAATCTGTTGCCCACCTTAGTTTGCTACCAGGTAACACAGTCTCTGCACACGAAGTTCAAGTAAAAGGTACACTTTACAAAAAGAGCATGTGTGTTGTTCTGGAACAAAATGACGAGGGACTGGTATTTGGTAAAATTAAGTTAATTCTCATTACTAAAAGTACCCAGGTATATTTTGTGACTGAAAAATGCCAATCTGTCTGTCTAGTTGACCAAGGGGTGCATTGTCTATCCAACACAGAGAATACAACAGCACAATACTGTTGTATTGAACAGGGAGAGCTGGCAGACTATTACCCTTTCCAGAATACAGTATGCTGGGCTTGTCTGTAATTGCATTGCACCATTCTGTCCCATCCCTAGCGTAATGTCTGACGACGCTGTTGCATGGATCTGGGAGTTCATCCAGGCCACAGTCCCGAGTCTTCCAGAAGAGAAAAATGAAATGATTGGCCGAAAAGCTGTTACTGCAGGGAGTAGAAAGAAGAGAAGACCTGAAGTATGTTCGAGAGGAGGATATGGTGGAGTTCATCAGGCCCATCCAGTGTAGGAAACTCCTTGATTGCTGGAAATCACAAGGTAATTATCTGGAGTAATTCAGTTGATGCTGGTAATGTGCATATCATTTCTCTCAACAAAAAAATTAACAGTTGGTGAGAATAAGACTTGGTGTTCTTCTCTTTTTCAGATCCAATGAGCAGTGCTGTGACCCCACCCAGGCAGTTGTCCTCCAGCAACTCATCTGTTACAAGCCCTTCGTTGTCAAGTAGTTCCACGTCCTCTCCTCAACCATCTCCACGTCCACATATTAAGAAAAACTAAAATGCCTCCGGAGCTGCTGTCTACGGTTATGAGCGGTAAGAGGCCCTCGCCATCTGACAGACAGCAGTTTGTGAGAGTGCTAGTCGATGAAATGAGAAAGCACGGAGCTAACCCTACAAGACCACAATGCCTCATCATCACCAGAAACGGGATAAGAGAATACCCCCAATCCTTTGCCGATACCATGGACGATGGCAAGACAATGATTGGTGGAGGCTATGAATCACTTCTGAGCCAGGTTAAAGTAGGTGTAGAGCACTTGAACAGGAACAACACCCTTACTCGACATAGAGCATCAAAGGATGCCACAGGGGCTATCCCAGCCCGAGGACCGGCAGACAGCTATGGGTGCACAAGATGGCAGCCAGAGCTACCACCTGAAGAATCTGAAGATAGCCTTGAAGGTCTGCGACAAAAGATGACAAATATCTTCAAACATGAAGGTTTGGGGGGTGCAGGAAGGGGGGAAATACACAATTTGATGGAGAAAACGTATTATCTGCAACGCAAATCGATCAATTCCACACCAGCCGCCCCTCTGGAGGACATTAAAAGTTTCTGCCGAGGAGCATGTGTGCACACTTTGAACTGCTCCCAGACATTCAGATCCTGAGAATAATGGAGGCATATCCTGAAGACCGGGGCAGAATCATCTCAGAATACTTCAAGGCAAATCCCAGTAACGATGAAGTGTAGAAGGTCCTCTCCCAACGTTCCCCTACATTCTGGATCTGCTGATGGCACACTTCAAACAGAGGAGAGATGCCCTCACCTTGCAGGCAGATGTGAGTATAACTGATGTAGTTTATTTCAGATTAAGACTTTGAAATGATTGAAATGCAATGAGTGGAGCTCAGTAGGATTTTTAAAATAATTTCTTTAAAAGTGAAATTGATGACAACTATAGTTAAAGCATTGTTTAATTGTATTAACATTAACTTAGAATTGCAATGCCTATTTTGTCTCCTATATAGGTGTCAGACACAGCGGCGACTGTGAAGACATCCCTCACCCTTCCTGATAGCCCTTGGTTGATCATTCTAGGTAAGCACTAAGCCCCACGTTTCTACTTACACTGTACTAGTGCACATAGGCAGAGTCTTTCTATTGAGCCTGTCAGCAGGCAGTCAGAAGGTGTGGGGCAGGCAGGAAGACGCTGCTCGCCGCTGGAGTGGGAGTTCAGTTGTAGTGAGTTTCTATGGTTATGTCTTCTATATTGTATATAATACACACACCTTTACATTCTTATCAATAGATACTGATTCATAAACAGTTGTGCATACAGAAATGGATAAATAAATACATAGTTTTAGATGGTTAATAAATAGTTGACTCTATAATACATACACAGCAGGCTATGGAATATCATTTCTCTGATTCTTCTCTGATATGTAAATAGTTTGTTTGATCTTTTCTCTCTCTCTCTGTCTGGATTAGGGTTTAGATTCCTAAAGCTTGTAAATGTGTAAATAGTTTGTTTGATATTCTCCCTCTCTTTGTAGATTTTATTTTATTTGTATTCACTTTTTTACTTGATTTCTCCTTCACTGCAACCGACACAACCACTAAGCTTTATGCAAATGAGTGCGCGATGGTGTCGCAAGTATGTAAATGTCTACCTGGATCCATCAAAGAGCAGTGCAGTAGATGAGGAGCATCTCACATCCTGAATCATCTAGCAGAGGCTTCCATTTTTTTAGAAAGATTTTCAAATATCAGTTGGAAATGCCAATACCATACAAAAACAATAAAGCGGTAAGTGGCCACTTGATAATACGTCAAATAGTCAATTTGGTATTCAGCCTAAAGCTTTGTGCATTGTGTTTCAGGTCCAATGATTTCCGACCAGCGTTGGATGGTAAGCATCGAGGGTCAGCTGGTGTGTGAAGGAGCATTGTTTGGACCACAACTTCAACCTCCAATATCAAGATCACGCTGCCTGCACACTTGAATTCATACAGAGGTAAGTTTGAATTCCATATAGTCATTTGTGTCAGATGTTTGGGCCTTGCAGCCATCCTTGCATCTATCTATGTGTGATAGACATACGATCAGAGAGTAGGGTATGGATCTATCTATGTGTGATAGACATACGATCAGAGAGTAGGGTATGGAGAGTTCATTCCAAAATAAACTTAAATGATCACTTGGATGTTTGGGTGTGTATGTGTGGTTCTAAAATATAGACAAGAAACATAAAAACAGTATTAGCCTTCAATAATATAATTTCATATATAAATTAATAACCCATTGCTATTAGTCTTGAATAATTAAATGAAATAGACTGGTTAAGTTAAATGTAGGCATTCTGGTTTATATGTGAAATACACTTCAACTCAATTGCTGGTTTAGCCAGATTGAGCAATACTGTGGTCAACAGAGCCCTCTAGTGGACAAATAGCATGTACTGCAGCACTGAAAACGGCACATGGCGAAACACTGCAAATGTAATAAAGACATGCACTTATTAGGGCTGGGCGATATGGACACAATCTTCTACCCTGATAAAGATCATTTCATATCTCGATAAAGATATATATCACAATGTAGCACATGTTCTGGTAATTCAATAAATAAAAAGTCCATATGAAATAAGCACATAGTAAAGTCTATTTTCGTATACTCCTGTGTGAATTAAATACTTGACAAATGAAATGTACCCAGTATTTGATCATTTTATAAAGAACTTTACGGACAACAGATAGCCTGCACTCCAACTCTGCTTGTGGTATTCTTTGCAGAAGATTGTTTTGGGGTCTGTGTGTGACGTTCTTACGAGCTCTTCTTGTTTCGGGGTCTGTGTGTGACGTTCTTACGAGCTCTTCTTGTTTCGGGGTCTGTGTGTGACGTTCTTACGAGCTCTTCTTGTTTTGGGGTCTGTGTGTGACGTTCTTACGAGCTCTTCTTGTTTCGGGGTCTGTGTGTGACGTTCTTACGAGCTCTTCTTGTTTTGGTTGGGCTAAGTCTGAGTTTCTGCATGTTGTGCCCTCTCAAAGTAAAACAGCTGTTAGCTACAACTCCGCCTGGCTCGCACATGGGAGAAGGTTGCCTTCAGGGCTTTCTACAATAAAGGGTTTATTTTAACCCAAACTACTACTAACCAAGTTTGTTTGTTGCCTAAACCTAGGAATATTTCAGGCAGAAAGCCCTGAAGACAAACTTCTCCCATGTGCGCCCGGCACCCACATGCTAGGGACGTAAAGAGTCGTCCAAATGACATCAATATTGCCGTAAAACAGTTCAGCCACTCGTTTTTTGACATCACGATAGAAACAATATAGTCAATAAAACAATAAAATCTAAACGATAGACATTTCTTATATCGTTTGATGATATATATATATCGTCATATCGCCCAGCCCTAGTACATATGTACATAATTATCAGAGTCATCAAGTTACCAAAAAACACTCAATGTTATATGCATATTCCAAAAGTGTGACACTCATAAAACATCAGGCAAGTAAGCTATATTAGCAAGAAATATTTCACCATGTCCACGTGTATCTACTATATTATGCATTACAAACATAAAGCATGAAAAAGAACGATTTGGGGACTTATAATAAATCAGGTATTATTTATACTAACAATATTTGGTGGTCTAATATTAGGTAAGAGGTGGTTTGATTCACATTTGTGTCTTTTTGTTTTACCTTGCTATGCCTTGTAGAAGCTGTGTCGGGATCAACCCAGAGAGAGGGACAAAGGAATGACAGGGAAAGGTGACCAGCAAGAAGAGCGGGAAAATGGTCCATAAGAAAGTGACATCCCTGAATCCTCATGTGTGCACCCTCCTGCGGAAGCTCATGGATTTCGAGTGGGACTTTGTGAGTTTAACAATCAGATCCCTGACTCCGTCTGTAGAGTTCAAATGCACAGACACAAACCCTCCATATCTCACTCAATCACTGACAATCCCTTTATGTCTGTGTCTCACTCAATCACTGACAATCCCTCTATGTCTGTCTCACTCAATCACTGACAATCCCTCTATGTCTGTGTCTCACTCAATCACTGACAATCCCTTTATGTCTGTCTCACTCATTCACAATGGTAGTTTGATTTGTAAGGGCTATTGTTGTATTTGTTATTTCATTTTGTTTACAATGTTCAAACTGGCATTATTTCTATGTTTAATATTGACAACATTGAGCCAGCACACAGTATTGTTCAACAGCATGGTTCTGCCTAGTGAACACCCCCCACCCCCAGTGTAACGGGGAGGCTATTTCATTTTGAAACAGAAACTTTTTTTTTAAAAGTACAAATGTTTTCAGCCGTCAAACTCAGGTTATTATAATAAACAAGAATAATATGAATATGCCATGTTGTTGTGTTTATTGTTCTGAATTGTTATTTTTCATTTGCTTGTTAGTTTTTATAGATGCTTAAAATACTGTAATTTGTGGAATTATTACAGGAAATTATTGGACATTTTGATTACAACAACTTACTGTATTTCTCCGATACAGTAGAGATACTGTAAATTGTACAGTACCTTGCTGGTGAAACTGCTGCCAGTATTTTACTGTATTATTTGGAATTATTACAGCAAATGACTATGCTTTGATTACAGTAAGCTGCTGTATTCTTTGATACAGTAGATACTGTAAATTGTACAGTAAAATACTGGCAGCAGTTTCGCCAGTAAGTTACTGTAATTTTACAGGAAAAAAGTTTTACAGTGTATTTACTGCTTAATCAGCGGGACGATCCCACGTAAAAGTGATGAAATACAATAAAAACACTGTAAATAACAACTAGATCTTTTTACTGGTGAGTAAACTAAAGGCTGTCGGCGTTCACTGTCTTGAAGGAAGATTGCTAATAATGCTTCCAAGTCATTTTACAAATAAATGGAAAACACTGCTTACTGTATATTTAACACAGTCATGACTGTATCATCAGAGTTTGAGAGGCTTTTTGGATCGAACCCTGATGACTTGGTCGGATTTAACGATGCTGAATATGCTGATTAGCATCTCAGATCCCAACATGTTTTTCTAAATCCTAATAGCATTTAATCCCTAGCATGTATGACTTTAACAAGATAGTTTTCAGCTGAATGGTGAAGGCCCTGGATGTAGTAAACAGACACAGAAACAGTCACAAACACCTCTTCAAGCTTTAGCTGTTTTTACTGTAAAAAGTGTAACAGGAGTCGGTGAACCAGGCACCTCTGTAGCATCACGCTGCTACTGTACATACAAGACAACACCCACAGCACAGTCACGATTATACAATGCTTCTAATCAATATATTCATCAATATATAATGTATTGTATAATCAACAGCTCGGGGTCACACCATAGTGGGTCAGAATGTGGAACAAAATGCTCTCTGTGTTTTCAATCACTGCTTCTAGTTCTGGAGACTAACCACCACATGTCTGGGACATTTTGTTTTTTGGCTCCATTTTATTCTAGTTTGAATTTTGCTGAAAGTATAAACTAAATGGATGTCAGAGAATTTTGATCCATGTTTGTTTGTCCCACACAGAGAAAGCTTTGGGCTCAGTTGATTAGACCAAAACCCGTTAAAAAAGTCACATGTTTGTGGTGTAAAAAGACGATAAACTTAACAGCATGGCTTCGTGTCCCTGGACTGTCGTCCTCTGAGAGGCTCCATGCTGCAGGCCCAGAGGTCTTCAGACTACTGGAGGAGGATGGTTGGTGTGTATACAACAGAACTGGTGGCCAACAGGTGGTCCAAACAGATTAGAGGACACAGTGTCCTCACAGGGAGGGGATCACCAAACACCAAAGATCACAATTCATGACCCTTCACTTGAGAAAAAGCCTTCGAGCGGTTTGCAGCAACACATACAAATGGGATGTCCTGGACCTGAAGTGGACACTGTTGCTATGGGAAACAGAGCACAGCTCATGAGCTCCTCTCAAGCTTCAGCAACAACCCTGTTTTCCTATTGATGCATACAGATCTGAGGACAGCTGTGTTGCTTCGTCTGTCATAATCTGCATAACTGTCGGTTATCGATTTTAGGACTTTGCATCCAATCATACCAAAAGTCTGGAGCTCTTCCATGGACAATGAATGGGAGACTGATAGTTTTCTTTTTATACCCAAATGAGCTTTATTCTACTGTAGTGATCTCAGCTGGGAGACAGAAAATGTTCCCATATACTCAGAACATTCCGCTGGGTGCTCTCATTGTCATCTACAACATCTCTCCCATTCATTGTCTATGGAGCGGCTCCACTCTTTATACCTTATGACATCACAAGTTGGAGTTTTAACACTTCAGGTTTTGGATTTGGGAGAGAGTTGTTCATGCTTACTAATATTTTTTGGACCGTCTTACACCATAGGAATGACATGGATGAATTTTGAAAATGGCCGTAGTTCCCCATATAAGCTGGTGAATCCCCCCCCTCCCCCCAGAGAACATCCTCTGTTGCACCAACACTGTGACATCACCTACTGTATCATCTTCTCTCGTCATGTCCCCTTTACTGCAAAAACAAGTCTGTGTTTGGTGAATATGACTTGGAACACTTGTGTATGAGAGAACATGACAGAAAACAGCCAGAGAAGTTTAGGATCAGAATAAGAAGAGATTATTGCATGAGGCCCAGTGAGAATCGCTGCTGTGAAGCAACCGATGAGATCTTGGTCAAAATCAACTGGTACAAAGTGAAATGTTAGAAAATATAGAGAGTTCTGCTGAAACATACCGAAGACATGAAATAGTGCTGTTTGGTTGAGCAGTCTCAACTAGGGCTGGGTATCTTCATCAATAGTGCTGAGAAACACAACTCGGTTTTTCATTTGACAAAACAAGCCACATTTTTCAAGTGTTGTCTGAACACAAGCATGTGTTCCAGAACTGTGTTTAAATAAAGAAAGGTTGAAATATGAACCTGAACAAATAATAACTAAACAAAATCACAAATCTAACCAGAAAACGTATGCAAACCTTTCATACTTTATGCTAAATATACATTTCCAGGATTAATACCCAGCCCGACCGTCGACAGGTGAACTTCATGTGACTGACTTTTGGAAAAAGGGGATTCACCTGTCTGTCCCAATCTGTTTCTAACATGTGAACATAGAAACAGAGCGGTGTAGCGGGAGAGTCATCGTCTGGAATGTAGACAAAGAAACCATTAACTATTCAAACACGCTCAGCCTGCCTGCAGCTGCACACAGTTCACAATCAGAACCAGTCAAACACACACCAGAGGAACACACACCTGGTTCTGGTACCAGATCATCCTATTTGGCATTGTACCGATTCAACAAAATACAAACTAGAAGAAGAAGAAGAAGAAGAAGAAAAAGAAGAATTAGACTGGAAGCTTGTGAATTAGAAGGCTAAGGTGCAAATGTGCTCACAATGTCCTGAGTTCAAATCTGATCCCATCTGTCCTCCCGCTCTCCGTCACTATGGAACAGGCTGTTTTTAATCTCATTTATTCTAACATGTAATGTGTCTCAACATTAAAACATA